>NC_084612.1:7132116-7189616 GCF_033978795.1 Nerophis ophidion
ATTTTGCAGTCTACACGTATCTCTTATGTTTGACTGCCATCTGCTGATCACACTTATCATAACACCATGTACCAAATAAAATAGCTTCGAGGTTGGTAAGCAAAACCAGGATTATTCCGTACATTAGGCGTGTATTCGGTTATAAGGCCCTATAGGTCCGATAAATGCTTTAAAATGTAATATCGGAAATTATTGGTATCTGTTTCATGATTATCTGTATTGGTTTCAATAAGTAAAATTTATGACTCTTTAAGATGCCGCTGAGCACACAGACGTAGGGAAAGGTACAGAGCGCCAATAAACCTTATAGACACTGCTTTTGCGTACCGGCCCAGTCATATGATATCTACAACATTTCATGCACACACATTAACGCAACGAATACTTGTTCAAAAGCCATACAGGTCACGCTGAGAGTGGCCGTATAAACAACTTTAACACTGTTACAAATATGCGCCACACTATGAACCCACACCAAACAAGGACATTTCAGGAGAACATCCGCACCATAACACAAAATAGACACAACAGAACAAATACCCAGAATCCCTTGCAGTACTAACTCTTCCAGGACGCTACAATATACACCCTCGCTGCCCCCGCCCCCCAACCCCGCCCACCTCAACCTCCTCATAATCTCTCAAGGAGAGCATGTCCCAAATTCCAAGCTGCTGTTTTGAGGCATGTTTAAAAAAAAAATGCACTTTGTGACCTCAATAATAAATATGGCAGTGTCATGCGGGAATTTTTTTCCATAACTTGAGTTGATTTATTTTGGAAAACCTTGTAACGTTGTTTAATGCATCACAACAAAATTAGGCATAATGTGTTAATTCCACGACTGTATATATTGGTATCGGTAATTAAGAGTTGGCAAATATCGGATATCGGTAAAAAAGCCATTATCGGACATCTCTAGTTTTGAGGGGAAAAAAAGGACTATAAGTACACCTTATAGTCCGGAAAATACGGTAATCTGAACTGTGGAATGCGGCAGAAACACAAACCACACACTTTTACAGGAACCTAAAGTTCCAGGAACAAGAGGTTGCAGGAACCAAACATTCTTAAACTTTTGGTGGAAAAGGGCCAATTCCTTGTATTGTTTTAGCTTAAATTCGTAGGCCATATCTTGGGTCGCACATGCACATTGGACACCAATGTTGGCCAGTGCCAATTGCCCAAGCGTGACCCAAGGATGCGAGAAGACAGCCATGGTGGTTGAAGAATGCAAGTGGCTGGGTTCTTTGGGGTGGGAATTAAAGTTAAGGAGCGGAGCTCCCCTGGTGTGTGTGCGGACTGTGCGCCCACTGCTCATTTTAATCGCCCACTTAAAAGGCTCTGCTCAAGTGGGTGTTTAAGTCTTTAAACCCTGAATAATTTTCCCTTGTTTGTTTACCCCCCCCCCTTCCCTCCACACACACATATCCCCTCCCTCGTGGGTTGCGCTCCGGCCCGTCGTGTAAATGCTGAATAATTTCACGCGAGCGCTCCAAAGTGGCCGATCATCATCTACATAAACGCTTCTCTCTCTAGAGAGGACGCAAGCAAACGTATAACACGTGCTCACGTTTGTCTCGTTTTGCCAAAGCGAGAGAGCGCGTTGGCGAGCGAGGCCGAAAGGTCACCTGAGGTAGACTCAAGGAAGCACGTTCAAGTAAACAGGGCATTGTGGCGGCGGTCCCTCGGCTCTTCCTGTGGCGGCAAGTCTGGATTGTCTGCGGGGGGATGTTTTGGGTGGAAGGGAAGGTAAACAGAGGAGTTGCCACGCTGAGATAAAAGTTGTCCGTGCGCTCCTCTCCTGGAGTGTTTATGCTCCACAGGTGTCAGGGAGGACGCTTGCAATGGAGACAATGAACCCTGCGCTCCGCTTAAAAATACCCTTGACCTCACACCCCCTCCTACACTAAGGGTAAATCCCACCTAACCCTGTCCTCATCCACACACACACAATGGTGTGCAACGTGACCCAGTACGCATGCGCGGAAAATGCACAAGTCATAGTCACCTCCAGTGTTGCTTTGTGTGCAAGTTTTTGAATGTAACTTATCTGAACAATGGTAAATGTGGTTATACTTGTATAGCGCTTTTCTATGCCTTTTTTAAGGAGCCCAAAGCGCTTTGACAGTATTTCTACATTCACCCATTCACACACACATTCACACACTGACGGCAATATCCAGTGTTGTGGTATTTCAAATAACTGGAATCCAGTGTGCTGTGGGGCCCTATTCTAGAGAATTACACCGGAGCCATCATAAATTAATCAAATCTATAATAGACACCAGAAAGTAAACAATGTGACAAAGAACATTTTACATCAATCAAACCAGGGATCTAGATATCTGGTCAGGACACTCCTCACTTTTTTGCCCCCACCTTCATTGTCCATTCCTTTTTGGTGACTTTATATACTCTGGACCTAGATGTTGAGTCCACGACATACAGTGGGGCAAAAAAGTATTTAGTCAGCCACCGATTGTGCAAGTTCTCCCACTTAAAGTGATGACAGAGGTCTGTAATTTTCATCATAGGTACACTTCAACTCTGAGAGACAGAATGTGAAAAAAAAATCCAGGAATTCACATTGAAGGAATTTTAAAGAATTTTATTGCAAATTATGGTGGAAAATAAGTATTTGGTCAACCATTCAAAGCTCTCACTGATGGAAGGAGGTTTTGTCTCAAAATCTCACGATACATGGCCCCATTCATTCTTTCCTTAACGGATCAATTGTCCTGTCCCTTTAGCAGAAAAAGAGCCCCAAAGCATGATGTTTCCACCCCCATGCTTCACAGTAGGTATGGTATTCTTGGGATGCAACTCAGTATTCTTCCTCCTCCAAACACGACGAGTTGAGTTTATACCAAAATGGATACATGGATGATACAGCAGAGGCTTGGGAGAATGTCATGTGGTCAGATGAAACCAAAATAGAACTTTTTGGTATAAACTCAACTGGTCGTGTTTGGAGGAAGAAGAATACTGAGTTGCATCCCAAGAACACCAAACCTACTGTGAAGCATGGGAGTGGAAACATCATGCTTTGGGGCTGTTTTTCTGCAAAGGGGACAGGACGATTGATCCGTGTTAAGGAAAGAATGAATGGGGCCATGTATCGTGAGATTTTGAGCCAAAACCTCCTTCCATTAATTAGTGAGAGCTTTGAATGGTTGACCAAATACTTATTTTACACCATAATTGACAAATAAATTCCTACAAGGTGAATTCCTGGATTTTATTCTTCACATTCTGTCTCACAGTTGAAGTGTACCTATGATGAAAATTACAGACCTCTGTCATCATTTTAAGTGGGAGAACTTGCACAATCGGTGGCTAACTAAATACTTTTTTGCCCCACTGTACATGGCAGGACATACAGTCTGCTTTGCCAGTCCAAAAGTTTTTGCCGTTTCCCGTAATCTTCCCTTGAGGGCCAGGTAATACAAAGCACACACTACCTTTTTTAAAAAAAATTTTTATCACATCCACAGGAGCCTCATTGTCTTTCCTTCGACAAATGGACCAATTTTTTCGATAAGTAGAATCACAGCTGACCTGGACATTCGAAAGTTGTCTTGCCGTCTGAGAAGTGTTGTATCCGAAATAACTGCAATGACTTTCTCTTAAGATTCAACAAATAGACAGCGCACTTACCCGTATAAAAAATTGTCCGAGAAGGGGGACCTTACAGGATGATTTAGTGTGGCTGAAAGGGGTCTCAGGCTAAATAATTATTCGACAAAGTTGTTTTCAGTCTTTTTCCCAAGTCTGGCACCAACTTAAACGTGCCGACCGAAGCCTGCCAGATTCACGTAAAATGGTGACATGTTGTGTAAAGTCTACACAGCATGTAATGGTAACAACCAATCGATTCGATCATTGTGGTTGTCGATACGATTCAAGGAAGATTTAATTTTTTAGGACAATATGATTCAGTGAGTTGAAATCGATTCAGTAACTTTTTAGCAGAAAATTCACAAACACCTGTTTGCGTTCTTTTCGGTTTACGAGTGTTTACCATGAATTGATTAACGTGGACCCCGACTTAAACAATTTGACAAACTTATTCTGGTGTTACCATTTAGTGGTAAATTGTACAGAATATGTATTGTACTGTGCAATCTACTAATAAGTTTCAATCAATCAATCAGTCAAAACAGTCTTCATATAAAGTCTGCCGTTCTTAAATCCAATGTTTTACTTTTTCAAGTATCGATAAAACCGATTGATTCCCTTTTTTAATTGATCTCGGATCGATACCCATTTTCCGGAAGGCAAACTTGCCAAGCACAGATTGATAGACTTTAAATTTAGGAATATAAATTAATCTATCGATCAGTCGTTACATCCCTGATAATTATATTTTACAGACCAACTTCAAGATGCTTTCTGACAGTCTCTTCAGGATGCACCATTTTCTGGGCAGTCTTATTTATGTGCCTCAACTTTGACTGCCTCCTCTTATGGTTTTTAGCACTTCCATAGTCAATCTACGGACAGATTACGTTGTAACTATACGCTAGAAAGGGCAACAGCGGATGATGCATGTGCATGTACGAGCCAGTCTGCCCCACAATAAAAAGATAGAGGAAAAAAAAGGAACTGATTGACTACAATGTCGGACTACACTGGCAGACCAATGCAAAGCACTTTGGATAAATTTCTACCATATATGGATAAATAGCTGACATCACATGTCGGAAAAACGTCACCAAATGGGCAAATTCCAAATGGCTCATTTCTCAGAAGTATGAAGGAAGTCTCCATGGTTTGATTTCACATTATCAGGGCTTATGCAGATCCCAAATACACAACAGCAGGTAACAATAGGTAAGAAAAGTTCCATTTGCATGATAATTCCCATTTTTCCAGGCTATAGAGTGCACCAGTATATAAGCCCCACTCACGAAATTTTAGAAGAAAAAATATTTTTACATATGTTAGCCGTACTGGACTATGAGGCGCATATATATGTTATGAAATGAGTTATTTGCACAAAAAGATTTTGTCAATTTTTATTTACATAGATTAATTGTTTCCAAACGTTTTAAAATGGCTGATCAAACAAAACCGAAGTCATACGCAAGCTAGCTCTCCAATCAGCTAAACAGACTCAAAAATGCCACCGTGATGTTTTGGTGAAGAGGAATTTGTGAGACTGAAACGGTACAAAAAATCCCTACTGTAAGTGAATAATACTAACGCAGACACTCGTAAATGTGTTAGCATATTAGCTCACATTAACGTTACATCACGATAGCACATACAAAAATACATAAAAACACCTCTATGGAAATCACACAGACAGTTTAATTAGTATAAACAATTTTAGATGTATTGTAAAACTTATAAACGTTGCTTGGAGTGATGAAACTCTATGGACATGTTGTAGACGGAACATCACTTGTACTTCTGGTTGTGAGGACTAAACAGAGGAAAACACTAGATATTTAACCTACCAGCTCTTGCAGTGAGCAAACCCGTATGAAGGTGGCGCCATAGCACAAAACTTACACAATTTCAGTGTTTTTGCATGTGTTCATGAAGAATGAAAATATTTGCATTATGGCCGTAAATAAGCAAAGAGAAATCCGTAAAAGAGCCGCACCGTTTTTCTTGGTGATCTGCATCAATTTAGTCACGTGTCATCAAAGAGTAAAAATGCATTTCTTTCAATATGCATCATCACAAAAAGGGTAATATTTAAAAAATGGATAGATATTGATAGTCCAACTCATACTGGCTGGTATGCACAAGCTATGGGGATGATATCCGTAGAAAAAACTGCATTTATTTTAGATAATAATGAGTCATATATTGGAATTTGGGATCCATTATTTAAATTTGTTTTTACTATTAAATTAACCTAATATATGACTTATTTTATATTTGTGGAAAATATTGGACACAGTGTGTTGTCAAGCTTACGAGATGTAATGCAAGTCTAAGCAACTGTGACCCTGTTGTTAATTTTTCAAATGTTTTTTTATAATCTTTTAAAAAATGGCTTTGATGAGAATGTCAATGAAGGATTTGTAATCAGTGCTATGTTGGAATTCTTGATAACATTGATACTGTTGTTGATATTATTCGCTTTTGTTTGACTACTTTTGAAGTGTTTTGTGTCATGTTTGTGTGTCCTCTCAATAGCTCTGTTGATTGCTGTTGGAATAGGAATTTTATTATTATAGTATTATTGTGTATTGTTTTGTGGGATTGATCAATTCACAAGAAGAAAGAAAAAAAACAAAACAGCCGCACCGTTTTATAAGCCGCATAGTTCGAAGTGTAGCAAAAAAGTAGTTGCTTATATTCCGGAATTTACCATATTTCCACACATTGTGTGCTTTTTGTGTCTTTTTACCGCTGGTTTATGTAGCTTCCAGATTTGAAGTGAACTCAACTGCGCCAGATTTCACTTTCAAGCACAACCACACCAGTTCCCTCGCCACTTGCTTTGTTGCACACCGGGTCTGGGACGACGGCGTTCACCCTCGACCCGAACAAATCGTAGCAGCAGAGCAAACACGCCAGCGTCCTTTCACCAGAGCCAAACATGACAGTTTGTCTTTGGGGATTTTTGAGGGTTTTTCTCTCCGTTTTGGCTGGGTTCAAACGAAATGTTAGTGTTTGTGTGATTTAATTACATGTGGCCAACTCGTCCCAAGTTCATTATGGCCGGCAGTGACACAAGCCATTAATTCCAGGCTGCCAGGAATAGAAACGTGCCTCTCGCTCTGGCGTGCCTGCGCACAGTCGTTGGCGCGTCTATTTCTGACGCTGTGTTTACTCGCTTTGTAATTAGAGATTTTTTAGGTGCGCGCAGTTAAAAGGTCAGATGTGACGGATGTTTATAGAGGTGGCGGCCTGTGGCTGGCAGGGAGCCCGCGCCGAAACACGCCTCGTGTGTGTAGATTGAACGCGTACTTGCTGTAAAGGGAGGAGGAGGATTTAGCCATCTTGGCACTGAGGGGTTTCTCATTTGGGGAACATGAACACTTGAGAGGTTTACAAGGTGCAAACGTGAGTTAAGATAGCGGAAAGTGATCATTTTACAGTTTGATCACAAACAATGTCACATGATACTTTAATTTTCCTGAAGGAATCAATAAAGTACTATCTATCTATGATACTGTTTGCTATTGAGGAGAGCTTTTTTTCTGTATCTTCTGTGGAAACGCTGAAATCCGTGTTTTTAAACATTCATTTCCATCCATCCATCCATTTTTTACCGCTTGTCCATTTTTGGGGTGGCGGGGGGTGCTATGTCAGCTACAATCGGGCGGAAGGCGGCCTACACCCTGGACAAGTCAGAATATCACTTCCAATTTTTTTAATGACGTAACATCATTAAAACGATGGGAGTAAAAGTAGGAGTGTCAAAAGATGGAGCTAACTGTTTCTTATCTGCAATCAAGCAGTACCGTATTTTACGGACCATAGGGCGCACCGGATTATAAGTCGTACTGCCGATGAATGGTCTAGTTTCGATCTTTTTTAATATAGAAGGCGCACCCGATTATAGGGCGCTTTGAAGGAGTCATATTATTATTATTTTTTTTCTAAATATAAAACACATCCTTGTGGTCTACATAACATGTAATGGTGGTTTTATGGTCAAAATGTTGCATAGATGATGTTTTTCAGATCATCTTCAAGTCACTTTCTGACAGCCGGTTTCCGAACGCGCCGTTTTGTGAGCGGTCTTATTTACGTGGCTAACTTTCGGCAGCGTCTTCTCCCCCGTCGTCTTTGTTGTAGCGGTGTAGCGTGCAAGGACGGGAGTGGAAGAAGTGTCAAAAGATGGAGCTAACTGTTTTTATGACGTTCAGTCTTTACTAAAATCAATAACCGAGCGGCATCTCCTCATCCGGAAGCAACAACAACGCCGGAAATGTGTCCTTTGAAAAAACGTCTGACCAAAACTTTATAAGTTGTTTGGGTGAATAATGTAAACTCACTACACCGGTATGTTTTAGTGCTTTCATGGCGAGTTTACTGACAGATATAAGTAAGAACTTTACACTTCTTTATATTAGAAAATGCAACAGCAGAGGGTGAATGCCCCATAACAAGAAGATAGAGAAAAAGAAGAAGCTTATCGACTACGGTGTCTACACAGACTACAAAGGCGGAGGCGCACAATTTTTTAGGATTTATGCAAATCCCAAATACAGATCAGCAGGTACCAGAAAGTAAGAAAAGTTTCTTTTGCATAATATTGCAAAGCAAAACACCTAATAATGTCTTAACTTATACACACACCATAACAATACTCGTACTGTATGCTTAATGCGCCGACAATCCATCAAGTGGTGCGGCTTCATAGCTTACCAAAGTCTTATTAAAACCTTTTGATAGATTTTTGGGCGCCGTGTGTAATGTTCTATATTTTCAATGGAACATATAAAATGTTGGTGTTGTTTACTTGAGTCATATTGCCATCATAGTGCAGTTTCTACTTATCTCTTATGTTTGACTGCCATCTACTGTTCACACTTATCATTACACAATGTACCAAATAAAATAGCTATGAGGCCAGTAAGCAAAACCCGAATAATTCCGTACATTAGGCGCCCCGTCGAGTTTTGAGAAGAAAAAAAAAGGATTTTAAGTGCGCCTTATAGTCTGGAAAGTACGGTAACTAAACAACTGTGGTTTATTACTGCTACACACAACACGGGAAATGTGTCCAGCTGAAACCCGTCTGACCGGAATTTTAACAATAACTAAAAAATTTGTTGTTGAATTTTGTAAACTCACCACGTTATAAAATTAAAATAGGATCTAAACAAAATGTGTTTAATGCTCACCTCAGTTGCAGGTACTCGCTATTCCTCTTGTCTAAACACTGCAATGAGTTGCAGGACAGGGAGACGCATAGTTAGCATCGTATAACTAGCTTACATGTCTCCTGGGTTTGCGCTCCGAGTCACAACGTTGACAGCTTTCTACGTTGATCCTAATCATTGTTGGAGGATCCAAACAAGTTGTAAGTCTAGAGTATTTATTAGTAGCCAGCAAGAAAATATAGTTTTGACATGACTGATGTAAAACAGGTCAAAACAAAGAAAGTATATTTCTCAAGGGGGCGTGGCTTTAGGGTAGAGATGCTAAAGTTTTCTGAGTTCTCTGCATGCATGTTATAGAATTTTACATTACATTTTCAATGAGGATAATGTTTGTAAATTACACAAAAAATTTAATTTCTGGGGTACATTAAATTGGTAAAACATAGAATTCAGTAATTTTAGGAGTTGATTTTCAAAATGTCCTTTCAGGGCTTGTGTGGCAGCACTTTCTGCGGATAGATATTTTCATTTGTTTTTGTCAGTTTACCCTTTTTATTTCCCCCTCAAAGGGTGCTCACATGCCTGATCTTCATAAACATTGAACTTCTATTACAGCCAAACATCTCAGGTTGAATGCAATCCAATTCCCCCAGTAGCATGTAAAGCAGTGGTTCTTAAAGGGGAACATTTACACCAGACCTATGTAAGCGTCAATATATACCTTGATGTTGCAGAAAAAAGACCATATATATTTTTAACCGATTTCCGAACTCTAAAAGGGTGAATTTGGCGATTTAAACGCCTTTCATTTGATAGCCTGTCGGAACGATGACCTTTCACCTGTGACGTCACAACATGAAGCAATCCGCCATTTTTTCAATCTTATTACACGCACCAAGTGAAGTGAATTATATTTATACGGCGTGGCGCAGTGGGAGAGAGGCCGTGCGCAACCAGAGGGTCACTCGTTCAAATCCCACCTAGAACCTACCTCGTCACGTCCGTTGTGTCCTGAGCAAGACACTTCACCCTTGCTCCTGATGGGTGCTGGTTAGCGCCTTGCATGGCAGCTCCCTCCATCAGTGTGTGAATGTGTGTGTGAATGGGTAAATGTGGAAGTAGTGTCAAAGCGCTTTGAGTACCTTGAAGGTAGAAAAGCGCTATACAAGTACAACCCATTATATAGCGCTTTTCTCAAGTGACTCAAAGCGCTTTACATAGTGACACCCAATATCTAAGTTACATTTAAACCAGTGTGGGTGGCACTGGGAGCAGGTGGGTAAAGTGTCTTGCCCAAGGACACAACGGCAGTAACTAGGATGGCACAAGCGGGAATCGAACCTGCAACCCTCAAGTTGCTGACACGGCCACTCTACCAACCCAGCTATGCCGCCAAGTCAAATCAGCTCTGTTATTTTCCGTTTTTTCGACTGTTTTCCGTACCTTGGAGACATCATGCCTCGTCGGTTTGTTGTCGGAGGGTGTAACAAGTTGCACCAGTGGCCAAAAGATGCGAAAGTCCCTTGTTTGTTCCGCACTTTACCGACAACAGCTATGCTATGACAGAGATGGCAAGAATGTGTGGATATCCTGCGACACTCAAAGCAGATGCATATCCAACAACAAAGTAAAAGAAATCTGCGATATTGTTGTTTTGTTGATGTTATTGACTTATGTGGAGAGTGCTAATCAGGCATATTTGGTCACGGCATGACTGCAAGTTAATCGATGCTAACATGCTATTTAGGCTAGCTGTATGTACATATTGCATCATTATGCCTGATTTGTAGCTATATTTGCATCTAGCCTTTCCCTCCACCCACTTTTAATGCCAAACAAACACATACCAATCGTTGGTTAGAAGGCGATCGGCGAATTCGTCCTCGCTTCCTACCGTGCCGCTGTCTGTCGTGATATGGCTCAATAGCTTCAGTTTCTTCTTCAATTTTGTTTTCGCTACCTGCCTCCACGCTCCAACCATCCGTTTCAATACATGCGTAATCTGTTGAATCGCTTACGGCGCTGAAATCCGAGTCTGAATCCAAACTAATATCGCTATACCTTTCTGTGCTATCAGCCATGTTTGTTTTTGGTGGTTTCACGCTGTGACGTCACAGGATAATGGACGAGTGGATATAACGATGGTTAAAATCAGGCACTTTGAAGCCGTTTTTCGGGATATTGCGTGATGGGTAAAATTTTGAGAAAAACTTCGAAAAATAAAATAAGCCACTGGGAACTGATTTGTATTGGTTTTAACCCTTCAGAAATTGTGATAATGTTCCCCTTTACCTTGTTGGAGATACCAAACCCCACCAGTTTCATATGCGCATTCACCGAAACCCTTCTTTAGTGAAAAATCAAAAAAAAAATTTTTTAAATTAGAGACAAAGTTATCTGTTTTGTTTTTTTGCTTGTGCACAAAATGTACCGCCCATGAACATCACCTTGTTCAAAGAAAAAAAACAACACAATGCATGAACTCACAACAAATTACACACCTCCAAATCAGATGGAAAATTAGAGGGAACATTGTTTGGAGGTATCCATAATACGACGATAGGGAGAAGTTTTTATTTACACGATGAGTTGGGTTTGTCTTGACCACTTTGGCGGAGGTTCAGCCAAACCCCTGAGGCCGACTCACCGAACCCCTAGGGTTCGATCAAACCCACGTTAAGAACCACTGATGTAAAGTAAATAGTATATATCAGGAAATAATAAATAAAACACCCTCTTAGTATTTTTGCTTGTTTTTTCAAAATAAGGAAGTCATCTGTTCCAGGGTCAAATTCAAACTATTTATGACTTTTAAAAAGTTAATTTTCATTCAAATTGTGATCTTACTAGTTTCTATATGAATCTGCTTTTATTTTATCACCTTTTTTTTTGTTAATATATTTTTTTATGCCGGTAATTCTCAAACCGTAATATCGGTACTACTACTACAATCAATCAATCAATGTTTACTTATATAGCCCTAAATCACGAGTGTCTCAAAGGGCTGCACAAGCCACGACGACATATTCGGCTCAGATCCCACATCAGGGCAAGAAAAAACTCGTACTACAGGTATGCAGGCTCCATCTAGTGGTACGCCAAATCACTTTTTTTTTTAAATATTCAAACACATTGTTACTGTTCAAACTGTGTTTAATGTTACAGTGGCCCAAAATATCAAATATGTTTGTGAAATAAAACGTCTACCTTATGTGGTGGTACTTGTAGAGCCATGTGTTTGAGAACCACTGTTTTAGGCTATATTTGCGCTTAATTGCAGCCTAGAGGAGTTTTTGTAACCTGTTTTGAAAAGGTTTAAATGTAATTTCTTTACCTCGCCTCATTGCACTTCACCACATTGTGAATTTACATTTTATTAAATTACATTCCCCAACATATTTTAACCTAAATTAAATATTTTAAGCATAACAATGGCCCCATAAACAAAATATACTAATAACACAGTAGTATTGGCCATTAGAGGAGACCAAACCCATCAGATCCACCAATGGCGTTTGTTTACATTTTTAAGCCGGTGAGCTACGGTGTGCAGTGAAACATGTTTAGCTATTCCTCGTCCTGGAAGGGATGATAATTGTTAAAAACGTTCATTTTTTGTCGCCATGGAGGCAAGGATTAGTGATTTAGAAGTAGCTAAAACACTGCCGACAGGGACTGGACTTTAGCCGCTAGCTTGCTAGTCATGTCTTAAATCCCCTCTTTCGGTGGGCGTTGCAGTGTTTTAACTTCACCTTTATTGTTAGTTTTCAAGCCAAAATATATCTGTTTTCTGTCTACACACCGTGTCTGCTTGTAAGTACTCCGTGATTGTGCGATGCCGAACATGCTCGTAAACCAGCAATGACATAACGGTGGGTATTGGGGGACCGGTACCTTTCAGAGGTGGTATAGTACCGAATATGATTCATTAGTATCGCGGTACTATACTAATACCGTTATACCGTGCAACCCTACAACCAACTAAACGACAACCTTTTGGCCATGGAGACCAGCTGCTGGGTCTCTGCCACACCGGAGTCTGTTTGGAGGGACTGGAGGACATGCGGATGAGGGTACAGGGCTGCGGAGCTGGCACTGAGCGCCGGGACGGAGAGGCTTCGCGGTGTCTTGGCTGGGTGAGCAGGTGTCGGACACCTCAGTCTCCTTGGGCGTATCCTCGCTCATCCATGCGGACCGGACCCTGGCCGAGAGTTGGTTGGCGACCGAGAGAGGAGTCGGCTCTTTTGGTTGCTTTTTTGGGTCTGCTCCTGTCTCTGGCCATGCTCCCTCCACCCCAGCGGACGATGGCGTGGAACACGGCAGAGGCCACCACAGTGTGTGTTTCTTTTAGTTTGTATTCATAGCTGTATGTAGAAGTGGATGGTTGCATCACCTCTGTTACTTTAATGTCTTTCATGTCCTTTGTATTCTTTGATGTTTCCCTCTTACACACATGTAAGATGGATGTGTACTATGGCTATGCGTTGTTTTTTTCCCTTGGCCTCAGTCTGGACCCCCTCTCCAGGGCCCAGGCTTGGATTGATTTTTTACATTTATTTTAATCTTCTATTTTTTTCTCTAATTTCCCCCCCCCACTTGTTTTTTGTAAGAGGCGCTGGAAGCCGGCAGACCCGTCAGCCATCCTGTTCTGTCTCCCTGTAATGTCTGTCTGATCTTGAATGGGATTCTGCTGAAAATGTAAATTTTCCTGAAGGAACTCTCCTGACGGAATAAATAAAGTACTATCTAATCTAATCTAATCTAATCCAAACACCTTTTTACTTAAGGATTCGGTCATATTTATTTGTCTAAATAGCAATTTCCATCCTTGTTGGGAACATTGAGAGAGAAACCATGTCGTTGAAAGGCATTCAAAAAATAAGAACCAATGTTCATTTTTACCATAGTCGATCAAGTAAATTGATCCGTAGTTTGTACGAGTGACTAATGGGAAGCTTTGTCATTTAAGAGGTGCTGTCAGTCTTGTGACGAGCAAAGAGGAGATGAAAGAAGCACTTCTTAAGGTGCAACTTGTGCTTTTGACATCGACTCAGTCAAGTCAAAGTGTTTCCTTTCATTTGTCTGCGGCGCTGAAAGGTTCAAGTACCTGTCTCTTTGTAGGTGCCCTGAAGGTAGACTTCCTCACACACGCACTCCAGGCTGGCGTCTGAAGTTTGTCCCCGTCAGCCATGACTCGGGACTAATTGTAAAGACCCCTCCAGACCCGTTTCGTGCACCTCACTTCAACCCGGAGGCAGGCAGGCTGCCACCAAGTCGTCTGGGCTTTGCTAATCCGCCCTGCTTTTAGTTGGCGAGTGACACGTGTGAGAGCGTAGCGTCTCTCCAGAGATGAATCACTTCCTTTCGAGAGACATCCAAACAAGCTTGTGAAAATGAGACGTGTCATTTCAGCCTTTCTCTAGAAGCCGGCTTTGCTTTGAATTGTCAGAGGGGACTGCATTTTGTCTTTTGCCACTTTTGGCAGGCCGGAGGCACCTGGAGATCAGGGCCGAGAGACAGTCTGTCTCCTCATAGCTGGTCCTTCGGAATTCCGCATCCTGAAGTGGATTTTTTTTTTGGGTGGAAAAGAAGTGTGATTTGACATAATTAGTTTTAATAACTGTGGGAAACATGCAAAATTTCATAAGAACATTGTGGAAAATTAGTAGATTAAGGTTCCCCTGGCTGGAAAAGTTAGCAAATCTCGGACCCCTCGACTTCCGTTCGGTATTTCTAAACAATAAGACTAATTGAATCATGTCATGGCTTACATATGCGGTGGAATGAAGAGCTGGAGCTCTGAGCTTTAGGTTCAAGAGTCTTCTTTTTGTTTACGATAAACAAGAAACTAATCAATTTTAAATATTTAATTTTTTTTATTTCTTGGAAATGAGTTGACTTTTTTGCAGACACGTTTTAGTTTTTACCATCAAAGGTTATTTGAAATAATAGGAGACACAGTTATCAAGGTTTTATGCTGCCGGTTCTGATACTGATCATTTATGAATGAGATTGGCTGATATCAATACGATACCAATAACATTATTAAATGTTACATTTATCAATTTATTTATGGTGAGTGCTATTGACAATTGACCAATTTTAACACAATATTATAAAATAGTTTCTTATTATCACACTGTTAACTACAAACCCTGTTTCCATTTGAGTTTTGAAATTGTGTTAGATGTCCCACATCTGGGATCCCCTCCAAGGTTTCTCATTGTCATCCCATTGGTTTGAGTTTTTTTCTTGCCCTGATGTGGGATCTGAGTTGAGGATGTCGTTGTGGCTTGTGCAGCCCTCTGAGACACTTGTGATTTAGGGCTATATAAATAAACATTGATTGATTGATTATTTTATTAAATACAATTATGTGATCAAAACAAAGTCAATAGTAGAGGGGTATGTTTGGGCACCTCATGATTCAATTATGATTCTATTATAAACAGAATATTTATACAATTATAATTGTTATATTGTTAATACATTGTATATTATTAGTATATATTCCAAATGTATTACATATATTTATGAATGCCATAGGTGTACAAGACTAAACTTTGGCTATTGACTTACCCAGTAATGCATATTAACATGATTTTGGATTTAGTGCGCAGAGCATAGACCTATATATGGAAGATTGGATCTGTGAGAACTGTATTAGCCTGCTAAGCGAAAAAGTACATGTCCTTACATGGCGAGCATGCAACCTTGATTTAATGTTTGTGTCTTCTAGAACAACAGAATGTTCTGACACTTTGTCCTCAACTTGCGGCTCAGAGACGTGTGTTGTTTATCTACTCGTTTATATCTATGGCTGACGGACGTGTTATCGTACTGTTTGGATATTATTGTCTCTTCTGACTCATTAATCTAGTTGCTAACTACCTCTTCTTAGGTGGTTACTCTGGGCTGTAATGATTCCTATTAGCCTTCTGTTGAAATGTACAAAGCATTTATTCTTTTATTTCACTTTTTCAAATTCAAGTTAGCGTAACACAACAGCTAGCATATAGATTGTACTCTTGTCCAACCTCCTCCCCATGTGTGTCCACGCTAACCAAGCTGACACATAACGTTAAAAGAATGTTAACTACTATTTCTCTAATAATCTGTACTTTCACATTAACAGTTATAGTCATTTATTATGAAATAACACCTACCGTAAATTCCAGACTACAAGCAGCTACTTTTTTCCTACCCTTTGAACTCTGCGGCTTATAAGACACAGCGGCTTATTTATAGATTTTTATTCACTGGCAGCTACAATAAAATACCCCCCCCCAAAAGCAAGAACAATAAAAGGATATTTTATTTTCGGTACTATGGTGCCATCTTTTGGACAAGTTTGCTCACTGCAGTGTCCTTCCATTTACCTGCAGTGCTTTTATTTTTTTTTCAACCGAAGTGTCGTTCAGTCTTCTAGCCATCCATACCGTTTCTACTCGCATGTACTCTTCATTCATCACTCCAAGCAACGTTTGCAAGTTTTACAATATAACCCAAACTGTTTGTACTTACTAAACCGTCCCATGTGTGTTGTCTGTTGGAGTGTTTTCATACATATCTGTACGTGCAATCGTAATGTAATTAAGCTAGCGTCGTTGGCGTTAGCGAAAATGCTAACACGCTTACAAGTGTCTGTGTTAGCATTTAATAACTTACAATGGCATTGTTTTTCTATTTGTTTCAAAAATTCCTCAGTAAATTCACCAAAACGTCACTGTGGAGTTAGTCTGTTTAGCTGGTTGGAGAGTTAGCTTCCGCAGCTAGTGGGTTCTGTTTTGTTTGATCCGCCGTTTTACTGCCGTGTTAGACACCGTTTGGCAACAAATAAGGTATGTAAATAAACTATTACAGAATCTTTCTGTGTAAAGGACTCATTTCACAATGTTTATATCTGCGACGTATAGTCCGGTGCAGCTAACATATGGAAAATATATTTTTTCTTCTAAAATTTTGTGGGTTTGGTCTATATTGCTGTCTGGAAAATACAGTAAATGCAATTATTAGCTGAGAATTCATATCTATTGTCATTTGTTTTAGTATTACAGTAAATTTTGATGACTTTTTTGACTGTGGAAAAATACTATTAAAGGCTGTGAAATCATGGAATTTAAAAAAAAAACCCTGTAATATTCAGCAAAATACAAATTATTAAAAAATATGTCATGTTTTGTTATGGTTAAGGGGGCAAATTAATAATTAGAAAACAATACTTCCTGCCATCCAAGATTACAACAAAGACACACACAGTATTCAAAATGTTTAAATTAAAAAAAAAAGTTAGGTTGATGGATACATATGTTTTGTTGATTTTTAATGAACCTAATGTTTAATATTCTATGTGGTGACCAATTAAAAAAAACTAAATACATGAAGCGACGGTCCAGCTGTTACACAAACATCATTAAAGGGGAACATTACCACAATTTCAGAAGGGTTAAAACCAATAAAAATCAGTTCCCAGTGGCTTATTTTATTTTTCAAAGTTTTTTTTTAAATTTTACCCATCATGGAATATCCCAATAAAAGGCTTTAAAGTGCCTGATTTTCGCTATCTTTAAATCCAACGTCCATTTTCCTGTGACGTCATTTAGAGATGCCGACATGGCGGGTAGCACAGCAAGATATAGCGACATTAGCTCAGATTCAGACTTTGATTTCAGTGGTTTAAGCGATTCAACAGATTACGCATGTATTGAAACGGATGGTTGGAGTGTGGAGGCAGATAGGGAAAACAAAATTGAAGAAGAAACTGAAGCTATTGAGCGAATAGCTATTGAAGCTATTCGGCGATCGCCTTCTAACCAACGATTGCATCTTTTGACCAGACCACTGGAGCAACTTAAATCCGTCGATTGGTAAGTGTTTGTTTGGCATTAAATGTGGGTGGAGGGAAAAGCTGGATGCAAATATAGCTACAAATGTACATACAGCTAGCCTAAATAGCATGTTAGCATCGATTAGCTGGCAGTCATGCCGTGACCAAATATGTCTGATTAGCACATAAGTCAATAACATCAACAAAACTCACCTTTGTGATTTCGTTGACTTTATCGTTGGAAATGTGTCGCAGGATATCCACACATTCTTGCCATCTTTGTGCCATGTCTGTCCTAGCATTGCCGGTAAAATGTGCAGACCAAACGAGGGACTTTCACATCTTTTGACACTGGTGCAACTTAAATCCGTCGATTGGTATGTGTTTGTTTGGCATTAAATGTGGGTGGAGGGAAAGGCTGGATGCAAATATAGCTACAAATGAGGCATAACGATGCAATATGTACATACAGCTAGCCTAAATAGCATGTTAACATCGATTAGCATGCCGCGCTAATCGATGCACACTCCACATAAGTCAACTTGAATCCGTCCCTGACCGTGTTGTTACTCCCTCCGACAACACACCGACGAGGCATGATGTCTCCAAGGTACGGAAAACAGTCGAAAAAACGGAAAATATCAGAGCTGATTTGACTCGTTTGTAATGTGTTTGAGAAAATGGCGGATTGATTACCTATGTGTTGTCACGTTGTGACGTCATCGCTCCGAGAGCGAATAATAGAAAGGCGTTTGAATCGCCAAAATTCACCCATTTAGAGTTCGGAAATCGGTTCAAAAAACATATGGTCTTTTTTCTGCAACATCAAGGTATATATTGATACTTACATAGGTCTGGTGATAATGTTCCCCTTTAAGGCGATTTTAAAACATCGGATTTATCAACATAACCTTTTGTTTTATGCTTCAGTTTCTTTGCTGTTTATGCAGAAAGTGTAGTCATTTTTTGGCCTATAAAGTGTGTTTCAGACAGAGTGCTGTTCCTGTAAATTGCTGCAGGGGCAATCATGCGGTTAGACTCTTGATCTTGACATGCTGTATCTCCCCCCCGCACCTCCCTTGTGCTGCCATAATGCTTTGATAAACACTGTGATAAATGGTAATTGCAGCGTCTGTATGTTTTTCAAGCACTAATAAAGGCTTTTGGCTGCAGTAACAGGTAGGGTTGAGAGCCCGGAGGCTGGCTGACTTGTTAAAAAAAAAAAAAAGCTTATCTTCGCAGGTGTAAAAGTTTAGTAAATGGGTCATTAAAGTGTCGGCCAACTTCACACGTGAAAACGTTAAGAGAGGGCTGGGAGATTACGCCACATCAGCATGTTTCTGAGGCTGCAGAATTGAGAGCCGTAAATCTCTGCTAATATTCCACCCAGCCTTTCGCGAGGCTGCCTTTGATGTGGGCCAAGTCACATGACCTGCTGGATAGATGATTGGTGGCCGTGGTGTACAGTCGCCGAACACGTGGCGTCTTTAGGAAAAACAAATAAGCCCAATGGCGGTTAATTATGCCTTTCATTTAATTGGTGTAGCAGATCTGTGATCAGCCTTTGCAATACGTGCTTAAAAACAGCAGATCTTTGATTCACATTTTTGCAGTCGCTGCTTAAAAACAGCAGAGCGTTCCTGTCATATAGCAGATCTTCGATTCATATTTTTGCAGTCTGTGCTTAAAAACAGTAAATACCCGGAACTTTGAGTCATGATTTTGCAGTAGGTGCTTAAAAATAGCAGAGCACTTTTGTCATATAGTTGATCTTGAGTCATATTTTTGCAGTCGGTGCTTAAAAACAGCAAATACCCATGTCATATAGTGGATCTTTGATTCATATTTTTGCAGTAGGTGCTTAAAAACCGTGGAACGCTCCTGTCATAGAGTTTATCTTTGAGTCATGATTTTGCAGGAGGTGCTTAAAAAACAGCAGAGCACATCTGTCATATCGCAGGTATTTGACTCATATTGTTGCAGTAGTTGCTGACAACAGCAGAGCACTCCTGTAATACAGAAGATTTAATTCATATTTTTGCAGCAAAACACTCCTGTTATGTAGTGTATCTTTGAGTCATGTGTTTGCAACAGATGCTTAAAAACAGAAGAGCGCTCCTGTCATATAGCAGATCTTCAATTCACATTTTTGCAGCCTGTGCTTCAAAACAGCAAAAACCTTTGTCTTTGAGTCATGTGTTTACAGTAGTTACTTAAATACAACATTTGGCTTCTGTCACACAAAGTGTCTTGAAGTCATATTTTATAATAGGTGCTAAAAACAACACACTGTTTTCATATAGGAGATCTTTGAGTCATGATTTTGGAGTAAGTGCTTAAAAAATAGCAAAACTTCTGTCATATATTTGATCTTTGAGTCATTGTTTTCTGTCGGTTCTTAAAACAGAAGTGCACTTCTGTCAAACAGCAGGTATTTGAGTCATATTTTTGCAGTCGGTGCTTGAAAACAGCAAATGCCCATGTCATATAGTGGATCTTTGAGCCATGTGTTTGCAGTAAATACAACATTTCGCTTCTGTCACACAAAGTGTCTTGGAGTCATATTTTTGCAGTCGGTGCTGACAACAGCAGAGCACTCCTGTCACACGGATGATTTAATTCATATTTTTGCAGCAAAACACTCCTGCTACATAGTGGATCTTTGAGTCATGTGTTTGCAGCAGGTGCTTAAAACAGCAGAACACTCCTGTCAAATAGCAGATCTTCGATTCATATATTTACAGTAGGTGCGTAAAAACAGTAGAACACTCCTGTTATATAGTGGATCTTTGAGTCATGTGTTTGCAGTAGCTGCTTAAATACAACATTTCGCTTCTGTCACACAAAGTATCTTGGAGTCATATTTTATAATAGGTGCTAAAAACAACACTGTTTTCATATAGCAGATCTTTGAGTCATGATTTTGCAGTAGGTGATTAAAAAACAGCAGAGCGCTTCTATCCTATAGTTTGTCTTTGAGTCATATTTTTGCAGTAAGTGCTTAGAACAGCAGAGCACTCGTGTGACACGAAGATTATTTTATTTCATATTTTTGCAGCAAAACATTCCTGTCATATAGTGGATCTTTGAGTCATGTGTTTGCAGCCGGTGCTTAAACAGCAGAACGTGTATGTCTTGGAGTCATATTTTTATAGTAGGTGCTTGAATACAGCGTATCGCTTCTGTTCACACAAAGTATGTTGGAGTCCCACTTTTATAATAGGTGCTTAAAAACATCAGAACGCTCCTGTCATAAAGTGGATATTTGAGTCATATTTTTGAAGTAATTGCGTAAATACAGCAGAGTTATCCTGTCTTAGCTGATCTTTGAGTCATATGTTTGCATTAGGTAATGAAAAAAAGCAGAGCGCTCCTGTTACACAAAGATTATTTCATTCATATTTTTACTGTAGGTCCTTTCAAAACATGGTAGTGCTCCTGTCATACATAGGATCTTTGAATTGTATTTTTCCAGCAGATTCCTAAAAAACATTCACGCTTTCCTGTCATATGGAGGACCTTTGACTATTGTTTTTGCTACACGGTATGTCCTATAAAAAGCAATGTGCATCTGTCTAATAGAGGATCTTTGACTAGTTGAGTGGAGTTTGTGTTTAGTTTGAACATGCGTGCATACAACATGATGCATCACAATTTTCAGATTCTCTATTCAACATGTTCGAAAAGGAGTGGGAAGAAGCAGAGTTTATTTAATCCTACCCCTTTATCCGAAAACTTTTGTTCACTTCCTGTTCTCAATTTATTCACAATATACACCATAACTAATAACATTAAAAATAAATAAATAATAATTAGTGAAGTAAGTTATATTTCATATGTTTTTTTTAGTATTTTTGCTCAGGTCTTTACAAAAGCGGCGTGCTTCTGTCATTTAGAGCAGTGGTCCCCAACCACCGGGCTCGATTGGTACCGGGCCGCAGAATAATTTTTTATTATTATATTTTTTTTTTAATACTTTTTTTTAATACATTTTTTTTTTTTTTTTTATCAAATCAACATATTAAAAACACAAGATTCCCTTACAATTAGTGCACCAACCCAAAAAACCTCCCTTTTTCATGACAAAAACCTCCCTTTTTCATGACAAAGAGGGGAAAAAAAAATAAAAATCTCCTCCTCCCCGCCCAGCTGCGTTCGGGCGGAAGGCGGGGTACACCCTGGACAAGATGCCACCTCATCGCAGCCATATTGAATAATAGTTCCAAAATGATTGTTTTGAACCGTAGAGCTTCAACTTTGCGATCAGAAAATAACAACACATATAAATAAAGTACTATTATTGTATTCAGAATTGTGTGTGTGTGTGTGTGTGTGTGTGTGTGTGTGTGTGTGTGTGTGTGTGTGTGTGTGTGTGTATGCGTGAAAGTACCGATGATTGTCACATACACACTAGGTGTGGTGAGATTATCCTCTGCATTTGACCAATCACCCTAACCCCCTTATAGGTGAGGTGAGCAGTGAGCAACAGCAGTGGCCGCGCCCGAGAATCATTTTGGTGAATTAACCCCCAATTCCAACCCTTGAAGCTGAGTGCCAAATGTGTGTGTGTGTGTGTGTGTGTGTGTGTGTGTGTGTGTGTGTGTGTGTGTGTGTCTCTCTCTCTCTCTACTCGCTTCATGACCTGTGTCGCGATGGTAACCCTTTCGGCATGCGCAGCCTCCCCAAACCCTCCCCATGGTGTCACTGACCATGCAGCACTTTAATCACGGCCCTTCCTGCGACATTGGCTGTCGACGGACGCCGACTTTGTCGCTATAATTTGCTTCCTGGGGCGCAGGAAGAGAACGCGGGTGTTCCATGACGGAGGTGATGTCAGGCGTGGGGCCGCAGAGTCTGCAGTGAAGGTGCCCGGAAGCAGAACGCTTATAGCGGGTTTTAGTTGCTGACATGTGGTCTCGAAATGGATGTTCCCTCGCCTCTACATTTGCATGTTGTTGCCTTCGGATCAAGCCTCCAACTGCGTCTTTTTAAGGAAAAAACACCGTAAAAGGGACCTGTGATAATTTCCGTCTTTTCTGACTTACTGATTTTATTATGATGTTAAAGGCCTACTGAAAGCCACTACTACCCACCACGCAGTCTGATAGTTTATATATCAATGATGAAATATTAACATTGCAACGAGGGGGGTAACAGTACACAAAAATTTTGGTTCGGTACGTACCTCGGTTCAGAGGTCACGGTTCGGTTCATTTTCGGTACAGTAAGAAAAAAAATATATATACATTTTTTGATTATTTATTTAACAAATTTGCTAAATCTTCCAACAAAAATATTTTGATGTGAAGTAATCGGAAACTTGGGCTTCACGGTGGCAGAGGGGTTAGTGCGTCTGCTTCACAATACGAAGGTCCTGCAGTCCTGGGTTCAAATCCAGGCTCGGGATCTTTCTTTGTGGAGTTTGCATGTTCTCCCCGTGAATGCGTGGGTTCCCTCCGGGTACTCCGGCTTCCTCCCACTTCCAAAGACATGCACCTGGGGATAGGTTGATTGGCAACACTTAATTGGCCCTAGTGTGTGAATGTGAGTGTGAATGTTGTGTGTCTATCTGTGTTGGCCCTGCGATGAGGTGGCGACTTGTCCAGGGTGTACCCCGCCTTCCGCCCGATTGTAGCTGAGATAGGCGCCAGCGCCCCCCGCGACCCCGAAAGGGAATAAGCGGTAGTAAATGGATGGATGGTAATCGGAAACTTTGATAGGTCAATAATTCATAATAACATTGATTTTTATTCAATATTATGTTTTGAGCAATGACAGTTTGAAAGAAAAAAAAAACAGCTTTGTTTAATTAGACAACGTTGCAACTTTTTCTAAATTACATTTAGCCTTTAAGCTTTTTTATTTCACTTTTGTTTATGTTTTAGTTTATTTTAATAGTATCCGGGCACACTTTTGACACCCCTGCTATAGATATTAAAAAATTTAATCAGAGCCTGGCGACGCATGCATGTTTATCATAACTCTCTCGCTCTGTCTGTCTCTGTCCCTCCCTCACGAATGCTGCTGTGTGCACAAATTGTCTTGTTTTGAACGTACATCGAAAATACACGCAACCCTAACTTTGAGTCATTTAAGAAACTCCACCCGGACAGCCCCGCAAAAGAGGACATGTCCGGTGAAAAGAGGAGGTATGGTCAGTCCATCATAGCCCAGTCGTTGCTAGCATGCCGTGTGTTGTTGTTTTTTTTGATTGATTGAAACTTTTATTAGTAGATTCCACAGTACAGTACATATTCCGTACAATTGACCACTAAATGGTAACACCCCAATAAGTATTTCAACCTGTTTTAAGTCGGGGTCCACGTACATCAATTCATGGTGCCTCGTAGAGGTGCAACGGGTCAGAAAACTCACGGATTGGATAATTTTTTTCGGATCAGCAAAAAAAAAAAAGACAAGACAAACAGAGGTTTTGCCGTTTTGTTTTTTAACACTTTTAGATTATTAAATTAAAATATATAAAATCTAGTTCAAGTGCACAAGGCTTAATATCTTCTTTTTAACATAATTAATGAAAAAAGTGCCACTTAAAAAGGGATTTCTCCTTTCCTCCACTGCTTGTGTCAGTACCTGCACAAGGTGACTCTGGTAGAGGGGGCGTGTCTTCTCATCTCCCACTCTGCTTATGGTCACATATTTCCCCTGGACCTCCACCCTTGCACTTATGGTCACATATTTCCCCTGGACCTCCACCCTTCTGTTGTGAGCGCAACAGATGACGCTCGGGATTGTTCGTCCACAACTTTTTTCTTCTCTTGCTCATAAAAATCTGGCGCAATCTTATCGTTGAAGTTGGTGCGCGACGGGATGTCATAATGTGGCTGAAGCACTTTCAGCATGTGTTTAAAACCCTCGTTTTGCACAATGGAGTCTGCACCTATAACACACCGATTAAATGGCACGGGGCGTTCAAATTCCTCCGTTACTCCGCTCGCCTTAACACGCTTTGCGAACACCTTTTTTTTTTTTTTTTTCATATAACATATGGGTATGGTGATACATATGGGTATGGTGATACATATGGGTATGGTGGTATGGTGATACATATGGGTATGGTAATACATATGGGTATGGTGGTATGGTGATACATATGGGTATGGTGGTATGGTGATACATATGGGTATGGTGATACAAATGGGTATGGTGGTATGGTGATACATATGGGTATGGTGATACAAATGGGTATGGTGGTATGGTGATACATATGGGTATGGTGATACAAATGGGTATGGTGGTATGGTGATACATATGGGTATGGTGATACATATGGGTATGGTGGTATGGTGATACATATGGGTATGGTGGTATGGTGATACATATGGGTATGGTGATACATATGGGTATGGTGATACAAATGGGTATGGTGGTATGGTGATACATATGGGTATGGTGGTATGGTGATACATATGGGTATGGTGATACATATGGATATGGTGATACATATGGGTATGGTGATACATATGGGTATGGTGGTATGGTGATACATATGGGTATGGTGGTATGGTGATACATATGGGTATGGTGATACATATGGGTATGGTGATACATATGGGTATGGTGGTATGGTGATACATATGGGTATGGTGGTATGGTGATACATATGGGTATGGTGGTATGGTGATACATATGGGTATGGTGATACATATGGGTATGGTGGTATGGTGCGCCTCACTCACCGGGTCGTCGTCACAGAGCATGGTGGTGGTGTAGCGGTGTGAGACGTAGTAGTTCTTGGGAAAGACTGTGCGCTGGAAGGAGGAGGAGGAGGAGAGAGAGACAGAGACAGAGAGAGAAAGAAAGAAGAAGGCTGAAATGAGGGTTGGTGGCGCGGTCGCCGTGGCAACAGGCGGTGAGGAAGGGAACTCACAAAGCCGGCGGGGTTGGCGTCGATGGTGGCCTTCACGTTGGTCACTGCCTCCCAGTCGGGGTCACACGCGCCGCATTGGACCGTCACCACTGATAGCAACAGCAAAACTGCCACAGGAAACACAACTTTATTCACTTCCTGTCTGCTTGACACCACTTCTACTCACTTCCTGTCTGCTTGACAAGACTTACATCCATTTTGCTGGCTAATAGTCCATCCATCTATTTTCTACCGCTTGTCCCTTTTGGGGTCGCGGGGGTGCTGTTATTATACTATTATATCATAATTGATTATATAGGGGACGGCGTGGCGCAGTGGAAGAGTGGCCATGCGCAACCCGAGCGTCCCTGGTTCAATTCCCACCTAGTACCAACCTCGTCACGTCCGTTGTGTCCTGAGCAAGACACTTCACCCTTGCTCCTGATGGGTGCTGGTTGGCGCCTTGCATGGCAGCTCCCTCCATCAGTGTGTGAATGTGTGTGTGAATGGGTAAATGTGGAAGTAGTGTCAAAGCGCTTTGAGTACCTTGAAGGTAGAAAAGCGCTATACAAGTACAACCCATTTATTTATTTATTTAAATCAGACCGCGGATCACGTTTGTGCCGAACCAAAGATATTGATCCGAACGGATCACGGATCAATGTTGATCCGTCGCACCTCTAGTGCCTCGGTGTGCATTGTTTACAAAACGTGCACTACTTAATGTGTCCGTGTCGTTAGGTACACCTCCGAACTGAACCGAAACCCCCGTACCGAATCGGTTCAATACAAATACACGTACCGTTACACCCCTAATTGCAACACATGCCAATACGGCCTTTTTAGTTTACTAAATTACAATTTTAAATTTCCCGGGAGTTTCGTCTTGAAAACGTCGTGTAATGATGACATGTACGCAAGACGTCACAGGTTTTAAGGAAATATGAGTGCTGCACACACACACACACAGCTAAAAGTTGTCTGCTTTAACCGCATAATTACACAGTATTTTGGAGATCTGTGTTGCTGAATCTTTTGCAATTTGTTCAATTAATATTGGAGAAGTCAAGTAGAAAGATGGAGTTGGGAAGCTTTAGCCTCTAGCATCACAAACACAAGGTGATTCCTTGTTTAAAATTCCTGGAGGTGAAACTTTACTATGGATCACAAACATGAATCACGACGGAATGTCAACCAGCAGTTTTCGGTGAGAAAATTGTGTATAAAGTCGCTTCTTACCGGAGAAAAGCTGAGCTTGTTCCGTCCATACAGCTGCCGTCGGCTCCTCGGACACATTGGCGTCAACACACCCGTGGACGTACACCTCCGACTATCTGGTACTATTTAACTCACTAAAACACTAGCAACACAATATAAAGATAAGGGATTTCCCAGAATTATCCTAGTAAATGTCTCTAAAAACATCGGAACTCGTCCCGATGCAATTGCGTTTTTTTTTTTTTTTACTTTTTTTTTTTTAATCTTTTTTTTTTTTCTAGTCCGTCGCTATCAATATCCTCAAACACGAATCTTTCATCCTCGCTCAAATTAATGGGGAAATTGTCGTTTTCTCTGTCCGAATAGCACTTTTTGTTGGAGGCTCCCATTAAAAACAATGTGAGGATGTTAGGAGACCCCACACGTGTGACGTCATCGTCTGTGACTTCCGGTAGAGGCAGGGCATTTCTCTTAACACCGAAAGTTGCGAACTTTATCGTGGATGTTCTCTACTAAATCTTTTCAGCAAAAATATGGCAATATCGCGAAATGATCAAGTATGACACACAAAATGGACCTGCTATCCCCATTTAAATAACAAAATCTCATTTCCGTAGGCCTTTAAACAATGCCAAAGCGTCAAATCATAAGGTTCATGCATTATGGTGTAAGCTTTTTAGCAAATTTGGATGCCTCCGTTAACGGGGTTTTTCATTCTGGCTACGTCTTGATAGATGATAGTAAGATAAAGTATAATTGTTTTACATAATCTTGGCATGTGCTTAACATTCAGTGACAAATGCTGTTATAAACAGCTTTTTTTAATGCCGAGTCTGAATTGAACGGCAAGTGTACCTATTGTTGTGACTGGGTGAATCTACATAATATTTATAAAATTTATTTTTAAATACAGTGTCTGGTAAAAAAATTGTGTTGACATCTCGATCGATAATATATATATATATACACGTGTGTGTGGATGTGCGTAATAAAAAATAAAAAAAATAAAAAAATATTTATATATATATATATATATATTTACATATAAATCGTGTATTTGTATTGAACCGTTTCGGTACGGAGGTTTTGGTTCGTTCGGAGGTGTACCGAACGAGTTTCCACATGGACATATTAGGTAGCGCACCGCAGGTTGTGTGAACAATACAGAGAGAGGCACAACAGACGGCAGGCTTGCAGCGACCGGGTTAGGACAACATGCAAAAGCCAGAGCTTTAAGACCCTTCTGCCTCGTTAACATCTCCCGTTTGGGAACACTTTGGCTGCGCGATACAACATTGGAGGACGGATGTCTGCTGACATTGTTCAGCAGCAGTAGGGTACGCTTCTGCCAACACGTCAAACATGCTAACTCCTTTGAAGCGTCACCACCGCATTCAAGCAGCCTCTCCTCAGCGATTCAGGCAGGGCTGAAGCAATAACAAATGTTATTATAGCAACAAATTTAAGACCATCCATCCATCCATTTTATACCGCTTGTCCCGTTCGGGGTCAGTGGGGGTTGCTGTATTGCATTAAAAACTAGATTTTGACCCACTTCCATGGTGGAAGGACAATGAGCCCACAAATTCTCTTACTGCCGAGTTAGCCTGGCTAACTCGGCAGTAAGAGCAACGACTTCAGGCGGTTTAATGTTGATGAACGTGGACCCCGACTTAAACAAATTGAAAAACTTATTGGGTTGTTTGCATTCAGTGGTCATTTGTACGGAATATGTACTGTACTGTGCAATCTACTAATAAAAGTCTCAATCAATCAATCAATCAATCAAATCAATCAATCAATCAATAAATCAAAAAAATCACTTTTTATGTAGAAAGAAACCATTCTAAGCCATAGCTTATTTAGTTTTCATTTTATATATGTTGACCACATTAACCTTGGCAATGGACCCTGTGTGTATATATATGTTATGCCATTGTTTACGCATTTGGTAAATAAATAACCCAAAAATTTATAAATTTATATTTTGTTGTTTTCTTACTGTACGAAAAATGAACTGAACCGTGACCTCTAAACCGAGGAATGTACACAACCGAAATTATTGTCTACCTTTACACCCCTAATATTAGTATATATATAACAACAACTGCCATGTTTTGTGGTCACGTTATGTTTGGTTTTGGAGTCACTGTGCACTCTTGTTTGTTTTGTCACCATGACAACCATTAGTTCACCGGATTCATTTGGACTCACGCACCTGATTTGTTTAAGACTCACGCACCTGTGTTAATCACGCCACTATTATTAAAGCTTGTAGTTGCCAGGCAGTCGGCCTGGCTTCATTGTTGTTGTTTCATGCTCTGTTCATTATCTTCATGCCGTGCACGTAAGTTTTGTTTATTCACGTCACAGTTAGCGAGTTTTTCATGTCCTAAGTTTTTTGCCTTTGTGGTAGTTTCTGTTTTTTTAGCCAAGTTTGTTCTCCGCCTTGTGCGCGCCTTTAGTTTGCACTTTTTTTTAATGGATGAATTAAAATATGTATTTACCTTCACGCCATGTCCCGTCACCTTCCTTTAAATTCCGGGAAAACAAACCCCACCACAGTACACGTTTTGACAACAACATGATTTGCACAATTTCAGAATGTGGTTGTTGTATTTTTCAAACAAAGAAAACAATCGGAAGTTGTATTTACTTTTGAGTTATCGTGCCATGATTTTACCGGTCTGGCCCACTTGGGAGGAGATTTTTCTCTGTGTGGCCCCTGATCTAAAATGAGTTTGACACCCCTGCATTAAACGCTGGTTTAGTGTGGCTGAAACAGGGCTTCGGCTAAATAATTGCTCGTTTAATGGGTTAAACGTCTTAGTGTAGACATTGCCTAAAGATGTCAGTCAAGACCTATTGGGACGTTGGGTGGTCCATCCACAGTGCTCATGCAGCTCACCCGCGTTGCTTAGTTTTTTACCCCTGGGAGGGAGGAAGCCCTGTGTTTTTGTGGCCGTATCAACAAAGTAACCTGAAGTGGCAATAAAACAATTCAGGCGTGTGGAAGAAGGAAACATCCAGCAGACCGCCCATGTTCTCGTAACGGACTGGCTCCACATCAAACGGCCTGGAGGTTGTAATCGAATGCATTGTGAAACATTACAGGACTTAATGCCGGTCTTTGCGACTCATAAACCGTGTCTCCTCTGGCACCCGGTCAAGAAACGTCGCACTGGAACAAGCGATGAGTGGAATTCGTCATCGGGATTGGAGTGCAAAGTGGAGACTTTCATTTGCCCTCACCATCAGTCTAAAGATCACCCCGCCCTCATTCCTCCCCTCCCTGCGTGCACGATTTGCGTCAGCTTTGCTTTGCAACAAAATTATCTGAGATCTTTATTTCATGTGTGCAAACGGATCGCCTTTGAAGGCCGAGCCCGACTTCTCTCTCTCCCTCATATCAGCGCGATCTATCTCGGCTCCATCTCAGGGCGGCGTGTTAAGGAGCACTCCTGAGCGGGTAGCGCAAAAAAGGCCCGACTCTCGGGTGTCGAATGACAGCAGGTCGGTCGCCTCTTTTTGTTTTGGTGACATCAATTGGCGGAGGATGGCCGCTGTTTCGGGTTCCAGAGGTTTGTGCCTTTGAAACTGCCTCTTGTGTGTCTCAGCTTACTCTCTGGGCTGGCGGAAGGGGAGCGGTATTTCCTCTCTGGAGGTGTTCCTTCAATGTAACATGACTCCAAGACGTTAATTTGCAGTTTTTGTGTTGTTGTTTTACTTGGTTTTTAACTTTGGGGGCACATCTGGACAAGATCTTTTTGCAATTCCAATGCTCTACAGCTGGTTTCTCCATTCTCCATTCTCCATCATCCTCCCGAGAACCAGCTTTATTTGTGGTCTATATCTTTTGTTTAACACATTAGTAGACAAAATAGCCCTGTTATCTACTGTATGTCCACTGCAGAGGACACTGGCTCTCAGGAGAATACACATGTACTAACAACTTCATTTTTACATGACTGTAAATGACATTTGTGCATTTTAAGCTCATCGAGAGAAAAATAATAGAATTCAAAACATGTTTTCAGTTATTTCACCTTTTTTTTGTTAAGTACATAATTCCACATGTGTTCATTCGTGGTTTTGACGCCTTCAGTGACAATCTACAGTGTAAATAGTTGGAGGTGTAACGGTACACAAAAATTTCGGTTCGGTACGTACCTCGGTTTAGAGGTCACGGTTCGGTTCATTTTCCGTACAGTACGAAAACAATAAAATATAAATTTTTTGGTTATTTATTTACCAAATTTGCAAACCATGGCTTTATCCTTTTAACATTGGGAACACTATAATAATTCTACCCACGTTAATCCACATTAAACTGCCTCAAGTTGTTGCTTTGATTAAATAAAATGACAAAACCTTTCTTCTACATATAAAAAGTGCAACATTAAACAGTTTCAAGTCAACTCATCATGCTTAATTTATTACAGCATTTGGGAAGCCTGTAGTTGACTTTTATTATACACACACACACACGCACGCACGCACGCACCCACGCACAGCAAAATGAGCTAACGTAACGCTAAAAGCTAGTTAGCGTTCACCTCAACCCAGAACTATGAGAGAGCTGAGCTGCAGTTTAAGTTGCTAGAAGGTCAACGGGCTCATAGTGATGTTTGTAATAGTTGTGACTGGGAAGTGTTTTTTTATAATTTGGGGAGTGTACCATGTCAGCTGCTCACCTGCCAAGCACATATCTGCTCATCTCGACACCGGAGCACTGACAACATGCGCTCTGAATACGCACTGCTGATTGGCTGTTACATCGCTCTGAATACGCACTGCTGATTGGCTTTGTATGTAACCAATCAGATGGTTGTGTGGGCAGGACAATGCTGGGTGCTCATTGCTCAGAGGCAGCTGCAGAGCAGCTTGTTAAGACTTTAGGTTACAAACTCGTTCGATACACCCTCGTACCGAACCGAAACCCCCGTACCGAAACGGTTCAATACAAATACATGTACCGTTACACCCCTAGTAAATAGTCATGAAAATAAAGAAAACCCATTGAATGCGGAGAAAGTGTGTCCAGTCTTTTGGCCGAATGCTATTTTTTTGCCTGTGAGGTGGGATTAAATTTTTTTGCAAAACACTCAAAATGGACTAAAATCTATATAGTGATTATACAGTACAGGCCAAAATTTGGGACACATGACTTTCATTCAATGCATTTTATTTATTGCCATGACTATTTACATTGTAGATTGTCACTGAAGGCATCAAAACTATGAATGAACACACGTGGAGTTATGTACTTAACAAAAAAATGTTGAAATAACTGAAAACATATTCTAGTTTCTAGAAAATAGCCACACTTTGCTCTGATTACTGCTTTGCACACTCTTGGCATTCTCTCCAAGAGCTTCAAGCACACCTGGGGAAGTGAAAACCATTTCAGGTGACTACCTCTTGAAGCTCATCGAGAGAATGCCAAGGGTGTGCAAAGCAGTAATCAGAGCAAAGGGTGGCTATGTTGAAGAAACTAGAATATAAAACATGTTTTCAGTTATTTCGCCTTTTTTTTGTTAAGTACGTGTTTTTTTAAGGGAAACCTGGCAATGAATCAATCAATCAATCAATGATTATTTATATAGCCCTTAATCACAAGTGTCTTAAAGGGCTGCACAAACCACAACATCCTCAGTAGAGCCCACATAAGGGCAAGGAAATCTCACACTCAGTGGGACGTCGGTGACAATGATGACTATAAGAAACCTTGGAGAGGACCGCATATGTGGGCACCCCCCCCAACTCCCGCCTAGGGGAACGAAAGCACTGGATGTCGAGCGGGTCTAACATGATACTGTAAAAGTTCAATCCATAGTGGATCCAACACAACCGCGAGAGTCCAGTCCAAAGTGGATACAACACAGTAGCGAGAGGACCTCACGCATCTCGGACACACAAGATGAAACCTGTAGTCTGATTTGAACCAAATATGTATTTTTTTTTTTTACAGACTTTGCATTCTGAAATTCTTCACCGGTATTAAAACTGACTCCGTGGACGAAATATAGACAAGTTTGGCGGCACTATTACTTGTTTCAAATCTATGGTCCATCGAACATGCTCATACTCAGTGGCCTAGTGTTAAAGTGTCCACCCTGAGATCGGTAGGTTGTGAGTTCAAACCCCGGTCCAGTCACACCAAAGACTATAAAAATGGGACCCATTACCTAGCATTTAGAATAGAGTACAGTTTCACGGTACAGTCCCTTGTTTTTTTAAATATATTGTACAATCCATTTTACTCCAGTTTCTTGCTCGCTTTCAAACAAAGCCGTTGTCCAACAGGTATAGCTCCCCAGCCCCACAATGCATTGCAAAATCACATGGCCTTTCGAGCCCTATGTGCACAATTGAGTGTCTTAGTTGTTCGGCCAGTAATGTGTTTATATAAGCTTAGATTGGGTTATGTCGTTTGTTAATGGGGCAATACGTTAACGAGCTGGTGCCAGTACATCTGGGAGTTTATCAAAGTGCGGCTATCAATCACAGTTTTTCCATAATTTAGGATACATTAGGGGTGTAACTGTACACAAAAAGTTTGGTTCGGTTTAGAGGTCACGGTTTGGTTCATTTTCGGTACAGTAAGAAAACAACAAAATATAAATGTTTTGGTTATTTATTTACCACATTTGTAAACAATGGCTGTATCCTTTTAACATTGGGAAGACTATAATAAATCTGCCCACGTTAATCCACATTAAACTGCTTCAAATTGTTGCTCAGATTAAATAAAATGACAAAACTTTTCTTCTACATATAAAAAGTGCAACGTTAAACAGTTTCAAGTCAACTCATCATGCTTAATTTATCACAGCATTTGGGAAGCCTGTAGTTGATTTTTATTATGTGAATGTTATATTTTTATCAACATGTGATAGCAGGGACCCTGCCATTCAAAGCTTTTCTGTCTGTAAAAGGCACACACACACACCGCAAAATGAGCTAATGTTACGCTTTAAGCTAATAAGCCTTCACCTCAAGCCAGAACTGCGAGCGAGCTGAGCTGCAGTTTAAGTTTCTACAAGGTCAACGGGCTCCTAGTGATGTTACTAGTAGTTGACTGGGAGGTGTTATCATTTGGGGGGAGTACACTGCCTTATTTATGCTCACCTGCTAAACACCTATCTGCTCGACGCTGAATCATTTACTACATGCGCTCTGAATACGCACTGCTGATTGGCTGTTACCGCTATACCTGTATATGTAACCAATCAGATGGTTGTGTGGGTGGGACAATGCTGGGTGCTGAGACAGAGGCAGAAGAAGCAAAGCTGCTTGTTAAGACTTTAGCTTAGAAACTCGTTCGGTACACCCCCGTACTGAAACGTTTCAATACAAATACACATACCGTTACACCCCTAGGTTACATCCCTAATATCAATCCAATGCCAAGTAGTTTCAGGGGAGGTATTAGCCATACCATTGAAAGCAACCCCTTACATGTTTCATTTTCCTCAGCAGGAAGTTGAGTATTTGGCGACGCACCGCCACTACCCCGATATTCTCCTTTAGCATACAAACGGCGCATTCCTGAAGGTGTTTCCTCGCGCCGGTCGTGCAGGAGGCATCCAGATGCAGCCCTAATGAGATTTTTCCTGGGTTTTGATGGAGCGCCAGTAGCCGCCGCCACCACTGCCGATCCAGAGGTCCTGCCTCTACCGGGCCCCTGGCGCTGGATCAGGGGGAGCTGTCGTCGGGGCAGCATAAATTGTCGGCCTGTGTGGCGGCTCGCCGAGGCAGACCGAGAGGCCTTGTGGGATTTTCCCACAATCCCATACAAGTAGACATTACTTGCAATTTAACATAGGGCTTTTTGCTCTCAAACGGGGGATAAAATGCCAGTAAGTCCATGTGTGCGGCGCCAAAGTCATCTGGATGCCAGTGTATGTTCACTGCCTTCAAATCCCTCCAAACTGCGCTCTAAAAGCCCATCATCGTGAAGTAGCATCAGATGCTAAACGTGCAATGTTTGACAATACATGAGAGCTGTCATTAAACACCATCCTGTGTCTTTGGCAGCTTGACATAAATGCACACTTGCCAAACACGACCCGGCGCCAATCCAAGCAGTGAGCCAGTACTGTAGCGAGGATGTTGTAACGGGGGCCGGCGCACAAGCTTCCAGGTTACAGTCGGCCATAAATCACTTTCCACGAACACGCTTAAAAACACACAATCCGCAAGAAGCTCCGAAGGACCTGGCAGCCGTTGCGAAGCAGAGTGTTTTAATGCGACCATTTGGCCCGGACATTTAACACCACGTCTGGAAAATAGTTCAGTTGGACTGGAGAGGTGTTGCCTCCTGCCCCAAAGCCTGCAGAAGCTCTGGGAAGTGACACAAAGCTGCAACTTTCAGGAACGTGGACTGTGGGAGTGAAATTTATGTAGAAACAGCTTCTTTAAATCCTACTATGTAGTAAGGATGGGCGATATGGACTAAAATGCTGTCTACTGAGATAGTGATATACAGTTGTGGTCAAAAGTTTACATTCAATTGTAAAGAACATGTCATCATGGCTGCCTGGAGTTTCCAATAATTTTTACAACTCTTATTTGTTTGTGATAGAGTGATTGGAGCACATACTTGTTTGTCACAAAAAACATTCATGAAGTTTGCCTCTTTTATGAATTTATTATGGGCCTACTGAAAATGTGACCAAATCTGCTGGGTCAAAAGTATACATACAGCATTGTTAATTTTTGGTTACATGTCACTTGGCAAGTTTCACTGCAATAAGGAACCACAAGCTTCTGGTTGAATTTTGGGGTTTTCTGACATGGACTTGTTTCTTCCGCATTGTCCTCACGTTTAAGTCAGGACTTTGGGAAGGCCATTTTAAAACCTTAATTCTAGCCTGTTTTAGCCATTCCTTTACCACTTTTGACGTGTGGTCATTGTCCTGTTGGAACACCCAACTGTGCACAAGACCCTACCTCCAGGGCTGATGATTTTAGTTTGTCCTGAAGAATTTGGCGGTAATCCTCCTATTTCATCATCCCATTTACTCTCTACTGTAAAGCACCAGTTCCATTGGCAACAAAACAGGCCCAGAGCATAATATTACCACCACCATGCTTGACGGTAGGGTGGTGTTCCTGGGATTAAAGGCCTGATGTTTTCTCCTCCAAACATATTGCTGGGTATTGAGGCCAAATAGCTCAATTTATGTTTCATCTGACCATAGAACTTTCCTCCAGAAATGTGTAGGGTTGGCTATCGTTTGAATTCGAACGATTCCGATTCTTTGTTTCGATTCCCATTCCTGATGATTCTCGATTCCGATTCTTTCTGATAAAAAAAAAAAAAAAAAAAAAGGCAGGGTCAAAAAAAGGTTTAGGATATTTTAAAGGGGAACATTATCACCAAACCTATGTAAGCGTCAATATATACCTTGATGTTGCAGAAAAAAGACCATGTATTTTTTAACCGATTTCCGTACTCTAAATGGGTGAATTTTGGCAAATTTATCGCCTTTCTGTTTATCGGTATTTTAGCGATGACGTCAGAACGTGACGTCACCGAGTTAACACACCCGCCATATTCATTTTCACATTACAAACGCCGGGTCTCAGCTCTGTTATTTTCCGTTTTTTCGACTATTTTTTGGAACCTTGGAGACATCATGCCTCGTCGGTTTGTTGTCGGAGGGTGTAACAACACTAACAGGGAGGGATTCAAGTTGCACCACTGGCAAGGAATCTGCCGCCAGACCCCCATTGAATTTGCCAGAGTGTCTACCGGCGATGCTAAGGCAGACATGGCACAGAGATGTATGGATAACCTGCAGATGAATTTGCAACGATTAAGTCAACGAAATCACAAAGGTGAGTTTTGTTGATGTTGTTGACTTATGTGCTAATCAGACATATTTGGTCACGGCATGACTGCCAGCTAATCAATGCTAACATGCTATGCTAATTGATGCTAACATGCTATTTACGCTAGCTGTATGTACATTTGAAACTAGATACCCACATTTAATGCAAAACAAACACTTACCAATCGACGGATTTAAGTTGCTCCAGTGTCACAAGATGCGAAAGTCCTGATCGTTTGGTCCGCACATTTTACCGGCGATGCTAATAAGGGAGCCATGCTATGGGCCACTTCATTAGGTACACCCACACTATGGCCGAATAGCGTCAATAGCTATTCGCTCAATAGCTTCAATTTCTTCTACAATTTCGTTTTCGCTATCTGCCTCCATACTCCGACCATCTGTTTCAATACATGCGTAATCTGTTGAATCGCTTAGGCCGCTGATATCCGAGTCTGAATCCGAGCTAATGTCGCTATATCTTGCTGTGGTAACCGCCATGTTGTTTGTATTGGCAGCCCTGTATGACGTCACAGGGAAATGGATAGTGGTTTCGAAGATAGCGAAAATAAGGCACTTTAAAGCTTTATGTAAGGATATTCCGGGACCGGTAAAATAAAAATAAAAAAAAACTTCAAAAATTACAACAAGCCACTGGGAACTGATATTTATTGTTTTTAACCCTTTTGAAATTGTGATAATGTTCCCCTTTAAATGAGCTAGCTAACCTACAGTCTTTCTATTCACTTTTTATGAACTTTACTATAAATTCCTCACAGGGCTGTTTTCAACTAGAATATAAATATCAAATCTATGAACTTGAATATAAATATTATAAATTATGAATTCATTTTCACAGGGGTACACTTTCATCAAGAGAGCTTTATTTTTGAAAACCTCATGAAAACACATTTACACATAAGTGTATGATGCTGCAGGTACTTAAACATGTTACCGTGCTCCCACTGATGGACTAACCTGGTGCAGAAAAGCAAATAAGCAATAAGAAACAACTTGCAAAACCCAGTCCAGATTAGCAGCGGGTACAGTATAAAATCAGAGACAGTTCTTGTTTAGGAAAACGACCATATCCACCTTCTCAGGCAGGATGCGTGAGCGTTCTGGACAGATAGTGTCTCCTGTCGAAGACGGGACGCGCATTTATTTGTATTCCATGAACTTGAAGGTGCTTCATCATGTTCGACGTGCACCCTCCTAAGCACGAAACAGTCCTGTCCCACGTGTTACATTTCGCCGATATTTCATTTTTTTTTAGTAAAATAAAGCCACACTTTCGACCATCGACGCCCGCTATCCATGCTTGACTGACTCGCTCGGCTACATAGGCTCGGCTATGCTAACACTTCCGGCGGTGGGCGCTTCTTTGTTGGTGTTCAGCGGCTTCTTCTTCCGGTCGGCGGACTGGGTATCGAAACTAGGAATCGAAATTTAAACTTTTGAACGATTCCGGGAGAATCGGAAAGTTAGTCCCGGTTCCAATCGATACTCGATACTCAACCCTAGAAATGGGATCTAAGGAAACAATATACTAGCTGTAAGAATACTTACATTTTCTGAAGCCCGCTCGTCTTTGTGCAGTTATGTATTTCGCAGGGATTGATTGAAACTTTTATTAGTAGATTGCACAGTACAGTACATATTCCGTACAATTGACCACTAAATGGTAACACCCGAATGAGTTTTTCAACTTGTTTAAGTTGGGGTCCACGTTAATCAATTCATGGTACAGATATATACTATCAACATAATACAGTCATCACACAAGTTAATCATCAGAGTGTATACATTGAATTATTTACGTTATCTACAATCCGGGGGGTGGGATGTGGGGTGTAAGGCAAAATGTTCCCAAACTGGAGACTTGAACGACGGAAGAGGGTTTTTAAGCTCTGGCTCCTCCTTCGCACGGTCGCAAACTACATTTTTGACGAGCTAAAGGCTGGACAACACTGTATTTAGTTGCAAAGTAGACGCGTAGATATGTTGTTCAGCTCTTACACTTCCTGTCCCTCACTAAATAGGGTCCCCATGGGAACTCTGTAGGCCTCTCTCTACCATACAAGTTTGGACACCTTCTCATTTCAATGCGTTTTCTTTATTTTCATGAGTTATTTACATTGTAGATTGTCACTGAAGGCATCAAAACTATGACACCTGAGAAGTGAAAACAATTTCAGGCCTACTGAAACCCACTACTACCGACCACGCAGTCTGATAGTTTATACATCAATGATGAAATATTAACATTGCAACACATGCCCATACGGCCTTTTTAGTTTACTAAATCGCAATTTAAAATTTTCTTGTTGAAAACGTCGCGGAATGATTACGCGTGACGTCACGGACTGTCAGGAAATATTAGCGCTGCACCACTCGCGGCTAAAAGTCGTCTCCTTAAACCGCATAATTACACAGTAGTTTGGACATTTGTGTTGCTGAATCTTTTGCAATTTGTTCATTTAATAATGGAGACTATAAAGAAGAATGCTGTTGGTGGAAAGCGATGGATTGCAGCTGTCGTTAGCACCGAGACACAGCCGGTGTTTCTTTGTTTGTTGTGAAGCATAGCGGTCAAGCAAACATGTTTTCTTTACGTCAACCAGCATGTTTTTGGATGGGAAAATTGTGATAAAAATCTTACCTGAGACATCAGTGGATTATTCGTCGTCCGCAGCAGCTGTGAAAAAAGGCAGCTGTGAGCTTGGCTCCTCCGCTTCTTTCTGAGACACTGCGTGTTAACCGCAGCCATCCGACCTCGAGGTATCAATCCAATCCAATCCAATCCACTTTATTTATATAGCACATTTAAACAACAATAACATTTCCAAAGTGCTGCACAGCCATGTTAAAAACAATATTATGCTCCACCAATGACTGAATAAAACAAAAAATGAATAAGAATAAAACCAATAAAAACAATATAAAAACAAAATATGATTAAAAACTATTTTAAAGGGTAAAATCAATTAAAACAGTAAAATAAAAATCAAAGTGTATAAAAAACACAGAGGAGGTCAGAGGACCACACAACTCACGTAGTGTTAAAAGCCAAAGAATAAAAGTGGGTCTTAAGACGAGACTTAAAACACTCCACTGTGGAAGCAGTTTGAACATGGAGCGGCAGAGTGTTCCAGAGCTTAGGGCCGACCACAGAGAAGGCCCTGTCTCCCCTGGTCTTAAGTCTGGTCTTGGGCACCACGAGCTGGAGCTGGCTCTCGGACCTCAGAGCGCGCGCAGGACTGTAAATTTGAATGAGGTTCGAGATATATTGAGGTGCCAGTCCATGTAAAGATTTAAAAACAAACAGCAATGTTTTAAAATCAATTCTAAAATGAACAGGGAGCCAGTGCAAACTCTGAAGAATTGGGGTTATATGCTGGCGTTTCCTGGCCCCTGTTAAAAGTCGTGCTGCCGCGTTCTGGACTAACTGCAACCGGGAGAGAGCTTTTTGGCTAATGCCAGCATAAAGTGCATTGCAGTAGTCCAGGCGACTTGAAATAAAAGCATGCACGACTTGTTCAAAAAGGTTAAAAGATAAAAACGGTTTAACCTTTACTAAAATACGGAGGTGATAAAAACACAATTTTAAAACGCCATTGTCTTGTTTGTCTAGTTTAAAATCGCCGTCTATAGTGACACCAAGGCTGGTGACTTTGGGACGCACATAATTTTGCAATGGTCCCAAGTCAGTGAGGGCCGGACCAAAAACTAAAATTTCCGTTTTTCCCTCATTCATTATTAAAAAATTCTGGGCTAACCAAGCCTTGACGTCACATAGACAGTTAAGAAGGGGTGTCAGGGGGCCGTGGCTTTTTGAAATCGGCATATAAATTTGGCAGTCATCCGCATAAAAGTGATAAAACACTCCATGTTTCTTAAAAATATCTCCAAGAGGGAGGAGATAAAGAGCGAACAGGATGGGGCCTAAAATAGATCCTTGGGGGACACCACAGTAAAGCGGGGCAGAAGAGGAGGTGGCGTCCCCCAGCCTGACAGAGAAGGACCTTTCAGACAGGTAAGATCTGAACCACTCTAACGCAGTCCCCCTGACACCCACACAGTCTCTCAGGCGGTCTAAAAGAATTGTGTGGTCGACTGTGTCAAAGGCAGCTGTAAGATCTAAAAGCACTAAAATGGCAGAGCTGCCAGAATCAGACATTAAAAGCAAGTCATTAAAAACCTTTAAAAGTGCAGATTCAGTACTGTGCAAAGCTTTGTATCCAGACTGAAATGGATCTAAAGTGCTATTTTCATCTAAAAAAGGCTGCAGTTGTGCCAGAACACATTTCCCCAAAATCTTTGACACAAAAGGCAATTTGGAAATGGGCCGATAATTTCAAAAACTTGTCGGATCAAGACCTGTTTTTTTAATCAAAGGCTCAACAACAGCTCTTTTACAAAAGGATGGGACACAGCCAGAAATCAAGCTGCTGTTGATAATGTTCCTAACAGACGAATCAATAGTGTCCCAGATTTCTTTAAAAAAAGCGAGGGGGGACTGGGTCTGTGGAACATGATGAGGGTTTTAGCTTGCCGACTATTCCTGTAAGTTCAGGCATGGACACAGGCTCAAAGTGACAGAACACAGTCGAGTACTGAGTGGCCACATTGCCTTCGAGGTATGTCTTTACAATCTTTAAAATCTTACTAAAACACTATTAAAACAATAAGCAGCTGAGGGATCTTTCAGAATTATCCTAGTACATGTGTGTAATTACATCTGAAACGCTCACTCTGCCGCCGCCCGGAGCCGTCGATTTTTCTTTTTTTTTTTTCTTTCTAGTCCTTCATTATCAATATCCTAATTCACAAAACTTTCATCCTCGCTCAATTTAATGGGGAAATTGTGGCTTTCTCGGTCCGAATTGCTCTTACTGCTGGAGGCTCCCATTATAAACAATGTGAATATGCGTGGAGCCCTGCAACTTGTGACGTCACGCGCACATACTTCCGGTAAAGGCAGGGCTTTTCTATTAGCGACCAAAAGTTGCGAACTTTATCGTCAATGTTCTCTACTAAATCCTTTCAGTAAAAATATGGCAATATTGCGAAACGATCAAGTATGACACACAGAATGGACCTGCTATGACCGTTTAAATAAGAACATCTCATTTCAGTAGGCCTTTAAGCTCATCGAGAGAATGCCAAGAGTGTGCAAAGCAGTAGTCAAAGCAACAGGTGGCATTTTGAAGAAACTAGAATATAAAACATGTTTTCAGCTATTTCACCTTTTTTTTTTGTCAAGTACATAACTCCACATGTGTTCATTCATAGTTTTGATGCCTTCAGTGACAATCTACAATGTAAATAACGATGAAAGTAAAGAAAGGTGAGGAGAAGGTGTGTCCAAACTTTTGGCCTGTACTGCATTTAAAGAAAATACAGCCTGCTTTCTTGCTGACAAACTCTTAACATTAATTTTTGTGTTACTAATATCAACATTCCAACCTTTTCTTCTTTCTTTTTTGCTTTCTTATATTTTTCTTGTTCAATTTAATGTATTAAATGCGTCAGAGGCCATTAAAAAAGTTGTCAGCCCCATCCCCCCGCTGTTTAGTGGAATGACCACTTGTCTACATACTTTTGTCCTGTACTTGTTACACTTAAATCAGCTAGCAAGCCTTCAGAAAGTTTTTGTTTCCTCCTAAATCCGTTTGCATTTAGAGACTTTAGGACTGTGCAAGAGAGGAAGAGGAAGTATGAGTGCGCCAATCTGTGTGTTTGTTTGTGTGTAAAAGCAACAAAAGCCGAGGATATTTTCCCCCTTTCAACGCGCACCAGAACAAATCCAGCAGTCCCGCTAGCATACTAATAACGTGGCTTCCATCCATCACCACAGACAACAAGCAATTAGCGCATTCCTTCTTTCCTGTTTCTCATGTTCCTGGCTAACCCTGCTGTCATTTTGCACCATTTATCACTGGAAAATGAAAATGACAAAAAAAAAACAACATGCAAGCAGCTCCATCACTTTGTGTTTTTTTTCATGTTTTATGTTTGTATCAATTCATTCAATCATCAGTTTTTACCAAACTTTATCTATTAACTTTAGTTCTCTGGACGTATTAGAATATTAGTAGCCTGGTACATGTCAAACACAGTAAGTAAACAAACTATCAGAAATAGCTTAGACTTGGTTAGTTTTAGTATCTAATTAAGCCCTGCTTTCTTCCTACTACTTTTCAGATGTGTATAGTTTTTCGAAAAGAATATTTCCTCACCCACTTTAGGAAAAAAAAGAGTGTAAAATAAAAATATTTTGTAGTAGCATTGGCAAATTTGAAATGGGACTATCAGACTGTACTTTACTTTTACTATTTTTACACGTACCATGATTTCCGGACCATAAGGCGCACTGCCGATGAGTGGATCTAGTCAGGTCTATTTTCATACAAAAGGCGCACTGGATTATAAGGCGCATTAAAGGGGTCATTTTTTTTTTTTTTCCTGAATTGAAAACACTTCCTTTGGGTCTACATAATATGTAATAGTGGTTATTTGATCAAAATTTTGCATAGATTGTTTTACAGACCATTTTCATGTTGCTTTCTGACAGTCGCTTTAGGATGCGGCGTTTTGTGTGCGGTCTTATTTACGTGGCTCACCTTCGGCAACGTCTTTTGTAGCGGTGTAGCGTGCAAGGACGGGTGTGGAGAAAAGAAGAACGCAGAGTTGGAATATTATTACAACACTTTATGTATTTATATACATATTTATATAATATTTATATAATATTTACATATTTATATAATATGTAACTACAAGCTCCATTCACAGACTGAGTCCCATTGCTTTTATGAGCGGTCAAGCGAGTCAAAAGACGGAAATGTTTTTATTTTTTTGTGGCGGCCGTAATTCTTTGGTGGCGGGCCGCCACAAATAAATGAATGTGTGGGAAACCCTGCGGTATGTTTTAGGGCTTTCATGGCGAGTTTACTGACAGATATAAGTAAGAACTTTACACTACTTTATATTAGAAATAGCAACAGTGAAGGATGAATGTCCCATAACAAGAAGAGAGAAAAAAAAGGAGAAGCTTATCGACTACAAAGGCGGACACGCGCACATTTTCAGAACTTATACAGATCAGCAAGTATCAGATGTTAAAAAAAGTTGCTTTTGGATAATATTGCGAAACAAAATGCCAGATAATGTCTTACCTTATACACACAACATAATAATACTCGTATGTTGAAGCACAGTACAATCCATCAAGCCATGCAGCTTCATAGCTTGCCAAAGTCGTACTAAACATTTTGATATATTTTTGAGCATATCTATTATGTGTGACTGCCATCTGCTGGTCACATTTATAATTTCACCATGTACCAAATAAAATAGCTTTTAAGATCAGTAAGCACAACCCGAATTATTCCGTACGTTAAGCGCAACGGATTATAAGGCGCACTGTTGAAATTTGAGAAAATGAAAGGGTTTTAAGTGCGCTTTACAGTCCAAAAAATATGGTAGGTCTCGGAAATATTAGGCAAAATTAATAGATCAGTGGAGTGACCAACACAATTGCCAATAGGCACACATTTTTCATTTAAAATACGCTATTTTCCCATTTTATTTTACGCGCTTGAAGTTACGCACGTTTCTCTTATTTGTATTCTCCTATCCAGCCTACTCAGGCAAAAGTGCTGAAGTCTCGAATGAAGGCGGGTTCATTGCAAATGAGGCGAACTTTGCCGTGACGTCTTATGTTTTGGCCGTGTGAAGATTTTGGAGCACGGAGTTTTACCAACACATGTGAATGTCATTGAAATCATGAACAAGATAACACTTAAATCTTTTAAAAGGCCATAGCAATCCAGACAGTGCTTGTCGTGGTAATGAAGTGTGTCTGTGCACTACAACAGCTTCTTCTTCTTCTTTAACTCCAAATTAGTGCTGTCAAACAATTATATTTTTAACCAGATTAATTGCACTTTTAAATTGCGATTAATCACAGTAAATTACTTTCTTTAAATTATTAATTTAAAGTTACTTAAAAAGACCCCTTTATTATGACACAAATGCAATTGTATTGTCAGAATGTCCAAGAGCTGTTTTGTAATTGATTTTTTGAATGTTTCACTCAAATGCATATCATTTATTTGCTGAAAAAGTCCCATCGAGGTGTATTTTAAAGTCACATTTGTCACAGAGCACACCAGTCGAAGTCTCCTCACTCATTTTTGCACGAACATATGCATTGACCTGAATACTGGCGGTATAACTACTTCACGTAACCATTCACAGTTAAGGTAAAGGAGCATGTTGCGGGCAACATTAATCCATTAATTAAGATACCAATATATGATTAATTCCCTCTTTGTGCTTAATTGCATAAGTAAATGCTTTGACAGCTCCTACTCCTTTAATTTTGAAGGTAGGCAAACAAAACAAAAATTCAGAGTATTCAAACTCCTGTTACTCATTCAGTACGTGTCCGTGCACTAAATTAGTCCGATTTCCCAATTAGGTCTGCGATAAATTAACCTCCTCCAACCCACGGAAGCAACTTATTCCGGTCGTGTTTGGGTTTTTTTTTAAGTCGAACTAACACATCTTGATTATGGCATTGAAAACCAGATCTCTTTCTCATGTTGCGTGGGATATAACCCGGAAGCAGATACTATTAATAAAAACATAACAATTGGAATGAAGAGGAGACTGTTTATTTGGTTCACTAATTTAAACAGACCATTTTGAAGTGCATCGACGGTAGTAAAAAAGTAACAGGTTTATTTAGGAAGGTAGCTAAGAAAATGTAAAATAGCGGCTTAATTCGGACTCAAATACGAATGAGTTGAAATAGAATGAAGCAGGCTTATTAATGGCTAATCATAAAGTGTCCAAAAACTTCTTCACAAACTCCAAACTGATTGACAATAACGCTATATTCCACGCAACTCGCAAGATAGTCCAGAACACTTGCAACCTTAGTATCAGTCAAGGCACGTACAACCTTTTCTTTGGGATTTAAAACTCCTTCCAACCATTCACAGAGCCATATGAATAAATTAGGACACCTTCAAAACGGTTGTTTCCATTATTTTCCGTTCGAAAATTCCTTACAAAAAACCCTCCTGCCGGTGCTTCTTTGTTTCGGTTACAGTCATGGTAGTAGCGTCATGTTTGTGGCGTAATCCAAGATCATTTCTCGATACTGTCCGCTATTTAACATCCGCATAGCCATTAAAGACGTAATATTTGTAATTAAACAGGCAATGTTTATTTATATAACCCTAAATCGCGAGTGTCTCAAAGGGCTGCACAAGCCACAACGACATCCTTGGCTCAGATACCACATCAGGGCAAGGAAAAACTCAACCCAATGGGACAGTGAGAAACCTTAGAGAGGACCGCAGATGTGGGGACCCCCCTAGGGCGACCGGCGCAATGGACGTCAAGTGGATCCAGCATAATATTGTGAGAGTCCAGTCCATAGTGGATCTAACATAATAGTGAGAGTCCAGTCCATAGTGGGGCCAGCAGGAGACCAACCGACGACGCACAGGCGAGCGGTCCACCCCGGGTCCTGACTTTGGACAGCCAGCGCTTCATCCGTGGCCACTGAACCTGTGCCCCCCACCCCTCTCCACGAGGGAGAGGGGGGCAAAGCAGAAAAGAAGCGGCAGATCAACTAGTCTAAAAGGGAGGTCTATTTAAAGGCCAGAGTATTCAAATGAGATTCAAGATGGGACTTAAATGTTTCTACTGAGGTAGCATCTCTAACTGTTACAGGGAGGGCATTCCAGAGTACTATAGCCCGCAGACTTTTTTGGGGCTCTGCGAATCACTAATAAGCCGGAGTTCTTTGAACACAGATTTCTTGCCAAGACATATGGTACAATACAGTCAGCAAGATAGGATGGAGCTAGAATTGGTGCCAATATTACAGCGGACATCACCTAAAACAATCAATAGGTAAGGATCTGCAGATCCCTTGTGTGACGTCATAGGTCAACCGGAAAAGTTAAAGTACCACGAGGTGTGGTGAAATTATTCTTTGCATTTGACCTGTCATCCCCTTGTTCCACCCCCTGGAAGATGAGGGGAGCAGTGAGCAGCAGCGGTGGAATCATTTTGGTGATTTGCTGACTCCATCAGTGTGTGAATGTGTGTGTTAATGGGTAAATGTGGAAATAGTATCAAAGCGCTTTGAGTACCTTGAAGGTAGAAAAGCGCTATACAAGTATAACCCATTTAACCCCCAAGTCCAACCCTTGATGCTGAGTGCCAAGCAGGGAGGTAATGGGTCCCATTTTCCCCGGGGTTTGAACTCATGATCTCTACCGATCTCAGGGCGGACACTCTATCCAAACCATTTATCCATGCTAAAAGGAAATAAGCGCTCCACAGTGTACGGGAGGCACATGGCATATGACTAATAGTCTCATTAGAGAGACTGCATGGACACTTGGACTACGCATATAGGTGTGAAAATACCTATGTGCGAAAAGTACCAGTGTTATTTTTTTTTACATGTTAACACTATTAACCAGATCCACTATGGACTGGACTCTCACAATATTATGCCAGATCCACTTGACGTCCATTGCACTGGCCTGGTTCTGTGACAGCATCGACTACTTCAGTCTCAATTTACCGAAAGTGGGTTTTGAGTGAATTCTAAATTTTGCTGAAAAGATGTATTCGATAATATTGTCAGCATAATTTAATGTAACAAAATTAGTTTACAAAGTTTAAAGGCAAACAATTCATACATGTAATTAACGTAATTTGTTAATATTCAGTGTTTTATTGTTCATACTTAGTTAATATTGTAAATCTCACTTTCTTTATTTTCATGTACATTTTGGATGTCCCATTCAGTAAAAAACTGTAGAATTCCATTATGGGTTTTTTTAGGTGGCCTGTTATAACATTTCATAACTCGGACGTTATGACTTTTGGTATTAATTAGTGTTCCTGAAAAAAAGGGACCCAAACTGTACAGCAGATTTTTACAGCTAAATGTGGATATATAATTTATACACATACTAAGATCAGCCGATCAGCTGCTAACGACGGTCCATGACACAAGGCTGAAACTTAGAGGTGACACAGCTTTCGGCGCTGCTGCTCCCAAGCTCTGGAACGACCTACCCCTGAGTGTTAGACAAGCCTCCTCTCTTCCTGTTTTTAAATTTCTCTTAAAAACATACTTTTATTCCTTGGCTTTTAACACTGAGTGATATCCATCCTGCAATGGCGCCCCATTATACACCTGCTGTGAACCTGCTTTTAAGTTTTATTTATTTATTTTTTTTCATGTTCTGTTTGTGTTGTTTGCTCGGTCCTCGTATTATCTTTTAACCTGCCCATTGTACAGCACTTTGGCTACCCCTGTGGTAAATTTTAAATCCATCCATCATCTTCCGCTTATCCGAGGTCGGGTCGCGGGGGCAGCAGCCTAAGCAGTGAAGCCCAGACTTCCCTCTCTCCAGCCACTTCGTCTAGCTCTTCCCGGGGGATCGCGAGGCGTTCCCAGGCCAGCCGGGAGACATAGTCTTCCCAACGTGTCCTGGGTCTTCCCCGTGGCCTCCTACCAGCTGGACGTGCCCTAAACACATCCCTAGGGAGGCGTTCGGGTGGCATCCTGACCAGATGCCCGAACCACCTCATCTAGCTCCTCTCGATGTGGAGGAGCAGCGGCTTTACGTTGAGCTCCTCCCGGATGGCAGAGCTTCTCACCCTATCTCTAAGGGAGAGCCCCGCCACACGGCGGAGGAAACTCATTTCGGCCGCTTGTACCCGTGATCTTATCCTTTCGGTCATGACCCAAAGCTCATGACCATAGGTGAGGATGGGAACGTAGATCGACCGGTAAATTCAGAGCTTTGCCTTCCGGCTCAGCTCCTTCTTCACCACAACGGATCGATACAACGTCCGCATTACTAAAGACGCCGCACCGATCCGCCTGTCGATCTCACGATCCACTCTTCCCCCACTCGTGAACAAGACTCCTAGGTACTTGAACTCCTCCACTTGGGGCAGGGTCTCTTCCCCAACCCGGAGATGGCACTCCACCCTTTTCCGGGCGAGAACCATGGACTCGGACTTGGAGGTGCTGATTTTCATTCCGATCGCTTCACACTCTGCTGCGAACCGATCCAGTGAGAGCTGAAGATCCCGGCCAGATGAAGCCATCAGGACCACATCATCTGCAAAAAGCAGAGACCTAATCCCGTGGCCACCAAACCGGATCCCCTCAACGCCTTGGCTGCGCCTAGAAATTCTGTCCATACATTTTAAATGTGCTTTATAAATAAAGTTGATTTGATTTGATTTGATTTGACATACACACTGCCCCCCCCCCAGACACTTTTTTTCTCTCAATGTGGCCCCCCGAGTCAAATATTGGCCCCACATCTGCGGTCCCCTCCAAAGTTTCTCATTCCCATTGGGTTGATTTTTTTCCTTGCCTTGATGTGGGATCTGAGCCGAGGATGTCGTTGTGGCTTGTGCAGCCCTTTGAGACACTCGTGATTTGGGGCTATATAGGAAAACTTTGATTGGTTGATTGATTGATGTCTTAAGCAAATTTTATGATTTTGTGAATTGTGTCATTTGTTGATCTAATTATATTTTGAGTAAAACACAGAACAAACTGTTGAATGTCATTTTTTTCCAAAAAGCCCAAAGCTATGCCTCTCTTCAAAATAGTTCAATAGCTTTACATTTTTTCGGGTATCATTTTTTTTATAGGCGTTTTAGCCACCCGCTCCCCCCCAAAAATCCCATAATTTTAAAGGGTTAAAATGCTAAATAGTGCTTTTGGAGTGTGGTTATATGCTTATTCCAGTTAAATGAATGATTGTCATGTCATTAAAATCCCACTTTAATACATTGTTTCAGATGTATTTTGCCTTATGTCACATTGCAGCTGTCCAAATCCAATGAATTCCAGTCGTGAGGAAGCCCTCTTACATTGACCGTGAAGCAACCTCCTCCTTTGCATTTATTGACTGGATTTCACTTTCATGGTTTTGACATCTTGCGAGAGTTACAGCCAGTCAGGGCCAGCAGGTTGCAGTGTTCTCCTGCTCGGACCACCCACGCTGACCACACAGCAAGCACTACGGAGGGTGGCCCGGAGCATTTGTGACCTTCTACCTCTTTGGATTCCTGAGAAACCTCCTCTTCAATGAGTTGCACCTTCGACTGCCACCCACACCCATTTAGACACATTGGTAGACCAGGTCAGAAGTTTTTTAATAGTCCAGGAAGATGGATAGGTAATGGTGGGATGGTCTTGTCGGGGGTCTGTCTTTGATATGCGTTGGTATGTTATAATGTTGGGTGATATGGCTGAAAACTGTATCACGAAATAAGTGTTTTATAGGTCATTATTGATCATTATTGATACTATGACCTATTGAAAATAAGTACCAGGAGAAAACTATATTATATGTGAACATTTTATATTTAAACTGCAACCTTTCTCTGATTGTAATTCCCTCAGCTATCAAGGCAGAAAGGAAATGAAATACCGGCTTGCATTTTTTTGCATTTTTTATTTTTATGAGCCTATTTTCTGTCTATGGTTATATATATTGATATCGAATTATCGCCCTGCCATAATATGTTATGATACAGTCGTATTGGTTGGCTGAATCTTGACACATTTCAGTCCGGTGATTGGTTGAAAGGAAATTGTTACGTCCACGTTGGCAATGGTATGTTAAGAATTAGGTAACGTGGAACTTAATTGGTTCGTAAATTGAAAAGTTTGTATATTAAGCACATTTTTCCATAAGAAATAATGTCAATCTCATTGTGCTTGTGTATAGTGACACTAAAAGGCATTCTATTCTATTCTAACATGAATAATAAGTTCCAATCTGGATACAAGTCCATATTTTGGTAAAGGTTTGAACATTTTGAAGATCAACTTTCTATTTCTAACAAAGTCAGAACACCGATCATCTTAACTGTCCTCATTTACAGCTGCCCTGCCGACATGCACACGCGCTGACACTATGGTGAACTTTGTATGAAATCACAAAATTTCTTAACTTCAAAAGCCAGGTTGCTGCAATGATTCAGGATGAAAAATAAAATCCGCTTTACCTTCTTGGTTAATCTTGGAAGGGGGATGAGGCAGTGTCAACAACGCTGTGGATGCTTCCTGAATGTTTCAAAACACACATCGCTTGTCCATTGCTTTCTTTGGACTCATATTAAGCTAGCAAAACTGCAAAAAACGCTGAAAAAAACTGTATAAAGTACCAGAGATTGATCAGCCCACCCGCAATGGCTAGATCACAGGTGTCAAACTCAAGGCTCGGGGTCCTGACGTGGCCCGCCACTTCATTTTATTCGGCCCTCGAAAGCCTGCCAATAGTATGTATCAATAAAGTACTGTAGATGTTTTTACTCAATGTATTCTTTCTTAAAAATATATATTTACTCCATGTAATCGCAAATTATGTTAACTTAAATATTGTCTTCACGGTGGCAGAGGGGTTAGTGCGTCTGCCTCACAATACGAAGGTCCTGCAGTCCTGGGTTCAAATCCAGGCTCGGGATCTTTCTGTGTGGAGTTTGCATGTTCTCCCCGTGAATGCGTGGGTTCCCTCCGGGTACTCCGGCTTCCTCCCACTTCCAAAGACATGCACCTGGGGATAGGTTGATTGTGAGTGTGAATGTTGTCTGTCTATCTGTGTTGGCCCTGCGATGAGGTGGCGACTTGTCCAGGGTGTACCCCGCCTTCCGCCCGATCGTAGCTGAAATAGGCGCCAGCGCCCCCCCCGCGACCCCAAAAGGGAATAAGCGGTAGAAAATGGATTGTCTAATTATGAAAAAATATACTATCAAACATTCAAACCATTTTAACAATGCAGTAAATTCCAGAACCAAACCCGACCCAGCAACACTCAGAGCAGCAACAATAAACAGAGCTATTGAGAGAACACATAAACACGACACAGAACAATCTAAAAGTAGTGAAACAAAATTGAATAATATCAACAACAGTATCAATACCAGGAACAATTTCAACATAGCAGTGATTAAAAATCCCTCATTGACATTTTCATTAGACATTTATAAAAAAACATTTTTTATATAGAACTAAATACTAACAATAATGATTTCAAAACAAGTTATCCAACAAATTGTGCGATGTAAAAGGAGCAATATATTTCTTGGAAAAATTTGGAAATTTACTGTGGTTTTTACAGAATTTTCCTCTACACGAAAAACAGTACTTTTTTTTTACTTTAAAAGTGTGGTGTCGTTTTGGCATTTACAGTAATACAGGGAAAATATACAATTGTTGATTTTTGGTGAAAAAAAAAAAATCGGCAGCTCAGGTGCCAAAATTTTACTGTAAAATTGCAGTTTTTTTATTTACAGTTAAAAAACAAATGTAAATTTTACAGTAAAATTCTGTCAAGCGAGCTGCCTTTTTTCAACCATATATACAGCAGTACTGTTTTTCCATTTACAGTAATATACACTCAGTTTTGAATTCAAATTATTGCAACTTACCATATATTTTTTTAAATTTTAGTTGACAAAAAAAACAATTAAAATGCATTAAAAAATTGTGGGGCTTCACGGTGGCAGAGGGGTTAGTGCATCTGCCTCACAATACGAAAGTCCTGCAGTCCTGGGTTCAAATCCAGGCTCGGGATCTTCCTGTGTGGAGTTTGCATGTTCTCCCCGTGACTGCGTGGGTTCCCTCCGGGTACTCCGGCTTCCTCCCACCTCCAAAGACATGCACCTGGGGATAGGTTGATTGGCAACACTAAATTGGCCCTAGTGTGTGAATGTTGTCTGTCTATCTGTGTTGGCCCTGCGATGAGGTGGCGACTTGTCCAGGGTGTACCCCGCCTTCCGCCCGATTGTAGCTGAGATAGGCGCCAGCGCCCCCCGCGACCCCGAAAGGGAATAAGCGGTAGAAAATTGATAGATGGATGGAATTCTGTCAAGAGAGCTGCCTTTTTTCAACCATATATACAGCAGTACTGTTTTTCCATTTACAGTAATATACTCTCAGTTTTGAAGTTAAATTATTGCAACTTACCATATATATTTTTTTAATTTTAGTTTAAAAAAAAACAACAAATAAAATGCATTAAAAAATTGTGTAACAATAGTATTCACTGTTAGAAACGGCCCTCCGGGGCCAAACATAACTGGGCTAGATTAAATGTTCGTACATAAAGACGGAGTTTGTACACTAAAGCATATTTGTATTCGGTCTGTGGTTAGTATATCGACAAGTTAGTACAATGTATCTGATTAATTTGTGATGCCAGGTGGTTTTTGTAGGCCACACGCCCAGAGATGTTAATTGGATCAATCGTACCACGGCAAACTGAACCGTACCGTACCCCTTAGTGGGAACGTTCTGCTTCTTTGGTTGACTATTTACTCATCTGACACTGTGCGATGGAAACGTAAGACAGATTGGGACTTGAATACGTGGCCTCTGCATGCCAGTGGATGTGTGCTTGTCGTCCTTTGAATGACGGATGACAGACACGTGGACGAGCGAGCCACGGCGTTACATCGTGAAACCGAGCGATCACACGCTGTGCATTTTGAGCTGCCTGGAAAAGCGCAGCGCTCTTGTAAAAACATCTCTACTGAAATAGCTCTTCTCCTTGCCCCGCTCGCTACTTTTCCCCGACTGCCAGTCTTGCGTTGTGTACTCAAGCCCTGCAATTATCTTACCATGCCCGATGTAAAACGTTGTTTGTGTACCCACGTATGACTGCCCATGGTCAGATGTCGGGATGCCACGCCGTGTCGGAATGCCGCGCTGTGGATTTGCGCTGTTTGCTGTTTATGTGTCGGAACCAAAGACTTGGTGATACATGACTCTTGTTTAGTTTATTTTTTTTTTCTCCTCTCTCTGTTTGCAGGACTCCTTGAATGAAGTACGCACGCGGGGGATTGGCGATGAGCACTACCGCTTAGAAGGTATGGTCTGCTCCATGTCATCTTTACTGCCTAATACAATGTTAGAGGTCCAATATTGTGTAACTGTTTTCCAATTGTGGTCTCAGAGCTCCCACAAGAGTGTATTGGAAGTGTCAGGGTTCGTGCAGGGATGATACTTGTAAGAAACTTACTTTATTTGTCGCCATGGAGGCCAGGATTAGTGATTTAGAAGTAGCTGAATTTCCCCCAGGGATCAATAAAGTACTTTCTGTTCTATTTTATTCTATTCTACAAACCTCGTTTCCATATGAGTTGGGAAATTGTGTTAGATGTAAATATAAACGGAATACAAATCATTTTCAACCCATATTCAGTTGAATATGCTACAAAGACAACATATTTGATGTTCAAACTGATACACTTTTTTTTTTTTTTGCAAATAATCATTAACTTTAGAATTTGATGCCAGCAACACGTGACAAAGAAGTCCGGAAAGGTGGCAATAAATACTGATAACGTTGAGGAATGCTCATCAAACACTTATTTGGAACATCCCACAGGTGTGCAGGCTAATTGGGAACAGGTGGGTGCCATGATAGGGTATAAAAACAGTTTCCCAAAAAATGCTCAGTCTTTCACAAGAAAGGATGGGGCGAGGTACACCCCTTTGTCCACAACTGCGTGAGCAAATAGTAAAACAGTTTAAGAACAACGTTTCTTAAAGTGCAATTACAAGAAATTTAGAGATTTCAACATCTACGGTCCATAATATCAAAAGGTTCAGAGAATCTGGAGAAATCGCTCCACAAAAACGGCATGGCTGGAAACCAACATTGAATGACCGTGACCTTCGATCCCGCAGACGGCACAGTATCAAAAACAGACATCAATCTCTAAAGGATATCACCACAAGAGCTCAGGAACACTTCAGAAAACCACTGTCACAAAATACAGTTCGTCGCTACATCTGAAAGGGCAAGTTGAAGCTCTACTATGCAAACCAAAAGCCATTCATCAACAACATCCAGAAACGCCACCGTCTTCTCTGGGCCAGAGATCATCTAAGATGGACTGATGCAAAGTGGAAAAGTGTTCTGTGGTCTGATGAGTCCACATTTCAAATTGTTTTTGGAAATATTCGACATCGTGTCATCTGGACCAAAGGGGAAGCGAACCATCCAGACTGTTATCGACCCAAAGTTAAAAGCCAGCATCTGTGATTGTATGGGAGTTGCATTAGTGACCAAGGCATGGGTAACTTATACATCTGTGAAGGCACCATTAATGCTGAAAGGTACATACAGCTTTTGGAACAACATATGCTGCCATCAAAGCGCCGTCTTTTTCATGGACGCCCCTGCTTATTTCAGCAAGACAATGTCAAGCTACATTCAACATGTGTTTCGACAGTGTGGCTTCGTAAAAAAAAGAGCGCGGGTACTTTCCTGGCCCGTCTGCAGTCCAAACCCGTCTCACATCGAAAATGTGTGGCGCACTATGAAGCGTAAAATACGACAACGGAGACCCCGGACTGTTGAACGACTGAAGCTCTACATAAATCAAGAATGGGAAAGAATTCCACTTTCAAAGCTTCAACAATTAGTTTCCTCAGTTCCCAAACGTTTATTGACTGTTGTTAAAAGAAAGGGTGATGTAACACAGTGGTGAACTTGCCCTTTCCCAACTACTTTGGCACGTGTTGCAGTCATGAAATTGTAAGTTAATTATTATTTGCGAAAAAAAAACAAAGTTTATGAGTTTGAACATCAAATATGTTGTCTTTGTAGTGCATTCAACTGAATATGGGTTGAAAAGGATTTGCAAATCATTGTATTCAGTTTATACTTAAATCCAAAGGAAGTCTCCTGAAGGAATCAATACAGTACTATCTAACACAATTTCCCAACTCATTATGGAAACGGGGTTTGTATTCTAAAACAGTGCTGACTGCGGATGGACTTAAACCATGTCTTAAAGTACCTCTTCCAGAGGGTGTTTGAGTGTTTTAACCAGCGATTTCACCTTTACCGTTGAATTTTTAAGCCAAAATGCGTCTGTTCTTCCTTTTCTGTCTACACACCGTGTCTGCTTGTAAGTACTTCGTGATTGTGCGCTGCCGAACATGCTCGTCTGCTCGTTAAACCACCAATGACCATTGGAGGGGGTGGGATCGGTACTTTTTAGAGACAGTATAGTACCGAATATGACTGATCACAGTACTATACCTATACCGTACAACCCTAATGCCAGGTGAGCATATTTGCTGAAGAAAAACAAACATCTGTAACTGACTGACTGAGAGTGGGCATCATTTTTTAAGACATGCAGCAAAGCCTGTTAATTTTTTTTGTTTTTGTCTTTTGCAAAGCTGTGAAACTGGGTGTGTGCCCGTTGGGCGGGGCTCACCTGGCTAGAGGCGGGTCAGTGTCATAAACATGAGGAAGGAACGTTTTTCCCCTTCATTACATCATAAAAAACTGCATCTTCAAAAGTTGTGTGTAGTGCTTTTCTCATTAGTGGAGCCAACAGGTGAGGTTTCAAGAACACGTAATACTAATGGAGCAGCGTATATTTTGATTATTTGAATATTTTCCGGTCTTTTTTTTCTACAGGAAAATATGTCAATTCAGGGGAAAAAAATCAATTTTTAAATAGTGTTTGTATGCATTGGCCGCAGCGGTTTTAGAAGTAAGAAAGTGCACCAAACGCATTAGACCACTTTATCAATGTGTAAATAAATATAAAATATAAATATTTATATAAATAAATATAATTTAATAATAAATATGAATATTTATATAAATATATTTGTAAAAATATAAATATTTCTATAAATATAAAATGTATTTATGTGCGGAGTGGTACTAGTTAAAATCCTGGAAACTGTGCAGACGAGAAAATCTAAACTTTTTACTTCCAACACCTTTCTAGTATTCCGCGTGGGCGTCGCCAGCTCTTCCCCAATCCCGACTTTGAACAGGAAGGCGAGGCTTCCAAATCCGGGATCATGTCACACCGGGGGGGGAAACACGCGGGAAGATAGAATCTTTACGCCGGCGGGAAGGGTAAATCCAAGCGAGATGGGGGTGGAAACGTAGGAGGGAAAGTAAAGAGGACCTCATCAGCACATTGCGAGGGCTTAGAGGATGGGTACTGGCGAGTACTGGAGGGTTGGAACCACAGTAAAAAAAAGCGGATGTCAGCTCAATATGTTATTTGCTTCCACTTTAACACTGGATACACTTTTTTTAAATGTCCCCTCTACACTAAATTGCAATTACAGATGCAAATCTGTAACAGGGATCGAACGTGGAACCCTCAAGTTGCTGGCAAGGCCGCTCTACCCACCGAGCCACGCCCCAACTAAAATAATCGTAAACATCTATACAGTGTAGGTCTGGGCGATACATCAATATACTCGATATATATTGTCTCTGTGCGATATAGACAATGACTATATGGTGATATTCGAGTATACGTTCTCACGCAGTTGCTTTTAGCTGCGGGTATTACACTGCATGCTTTTGTCACTCTTTCCTGTCTTTCCTTCTCACAGGGACGTAAAACAAGCGCACCTTCTTACATACGTCACTTACGCATACGCTCTCGCGGAGCAGAGAGGTAGCGGCATGGGTAACGTTAGCTGTGGTGCGAGTGGTAATACGAGAGAAAGATGGTGTGGATCTGGTCACAAATGAAGGAAGAAGTAATTCCCAAGAAAAACAGCAGGTTGTGCATCGTCTGGAGGTGGTTTGGCTTCAAGTGGGAATATGTCCAACAGACAACCGTAATTTGTCAAGTGAGGGGCAAAAGCGTTGCTGCAAAAAGTAGCATTACTGCTAATAAGTAGCATCATTTGAAAAGTCACCTGCTAGATAATTAAGAGTGCTTGAAACTCTGCATGTCAACATCTCCGTTCAGTGCCACACCAACAAAAATGCAGAGGCAACCATTTCTACATCAACACCATATGAAAACAATAGTCAACAACAGAAGGAGATTATGTATGTATGTATGTATGTATGTATGTATGTATGTGTATGTAT
>NC_084612.1:7194616-7224616 GCF_033978795.1 Nerophis ophidion
TAAAACATTAGCTGTGGGCCGCAAATGGCTTCCGGGGCACACTTTTGACACCCCTGCTATAGATAGTAAAAAATAAAATGTGATAAATCTCTTGATAAAAAGCAGAGCCTGGCGACACATGCGCGTTTATCATAACTCTCTCGCTCTCTCTGTCTCTGCCCCTCCCTCACGAATGCTGCTGCGTGCACAATTTGTTTTCAACCCCTTATTAACCCTGAACATACATTGAAAATACACGCAACCCTAACATAAAATGCCGGACATTTGAGGCATTTAAGAAACTCCACCCAGACAGCCCTGCAAAAGAGGACATATCTGGTGAAAAGAGGAGGTATGGTCAGTCTATCGTAGCCCGGTCACTGCTAGCATGCCGGGTGTTGTGCCTCGGTGTGCATTGTTTACACAACGTGTGGTACGCTACTTATGTCCGTGTGGAAACTCGTTCGGTACACCTCCGAACCGAAACCCCCGTACAAATACATGTACCGTTACACCCCTAATGTTCACTATTTTGATTAAAAACAACCTTGCAATAAGAAACATATGTTATATTTAATGTAATATTTTTTGTTTAAATAAAGTAAATAATTCACATTTTTGTGGTCCCCTTTATTTAGAAACGTACCGAAAAGTATTGAAATAGATTTTGGTACTGTTACCAGTACCACAATATTGGTATCTGGACAACACGATTTCTAAATAGCAACAATGAGACACAAACTAACACTGAATTGGCCCTAGTGTGTGAATATGAGTGTGCATCGTGTCTGTCTATCTGTGTTGGCCCTGCGGTGAAGTAGCGACTTGTCCAGGGTGTACCCCGCCTTCCGCCCGATTGTAGCTGAGATAGGCGCCAGCGCCCCCCGCGACCCCGAAAGGGAATAAGCGGTAGAAAATGGATGGATGGATGGATGTTGTCTGTCTATCTGTGTTGGCCCTGCGATGAGGTCGCGACTTGTCCAGGGTGTACCCTGCCTTCCGCCCGAATACACCTGATATAGGCTCTAGCGACTCCAAAAGAGAAAAGCGGTAGAAAATGGATAGATGGATGGATGGATACACAAACTTTGATTGTGCTTTTATTTATTTTTTTCCTAAAATCGCTGCTTCCTCAACCATACAGGAGTTTACAAGCGACAACCTGTCCCCAGGTTATGACCGCACCCGCCACTTTTTCATCCCCGTGCTGACTTTTTTTTTTTTTCCCCATGCGTGTGCGCAGTGGCTCTACCCCCGGAGAAGTCAGACAGCTGTTGCGTGGAGGAGAAGATGCAGGAGAAGGACGGCCAATCCCCCGCAGGGCCGCAGAAGCAGCTCCAGTTTGAAGTAAGTCTCGACGCCGAACGGGCCGTTTATTAACTTCCACTTTGGAAGGAACTGGGGCACGCACACACACACACACACACACACACTCACACACACACACACACACACACACACACACATACTGGTTATGGGGACCAAGTTTTTGATCATAACTTGTGGGGACCAACCTTTCTACATGGTTGTGGAGACATTAAAAAATGAGGTAAAATGGCCACTGCCCAGTTAACTCATACATGTCTTTAAATCTCTGAATCGATGAAGTAATATGCTGATCATTCTTACCAGGGACCCCGGGGAAAAAGAGTTAATATGGTTCATGGGGACCACATTTAAAGGCTTACTGAAATGAGATTTTCTTATTCAAACGGGGATAGCAGGTCCATTCTATGTGTCATACTTGATCATTTCGCGATATTGCCATATTTTTGCTGAAAGGATTTAGTAGCGAACATTGACGATGAAGTTCGCAACATTTGGTCGCTAATAAAAAAGCCTTGCCTTTATCGGAAGTAGCAGACGATGTGCGCGTGGCGTCACAGGTTGTAGAGCTCCTCACATCCTCACATTGTTTATAATCACAGCCTCCAGCAACAAGAGCTATTCGGACCGAGAAAGCGATGATTTTCCCTATTAATTTGAGCGAGGATGAAAGATTCGTGGATGAGGAAATTTAGAGTAAAGGACTAGAAAAAAAAAAGAAAAGGTGACTGCTCCAGTTTGCGCGTTTCAGATGTAATAAGACACATTTACTAGGATAATTCTTGAAAATCCCTTATCTGCTTATTGTGATAATAGTGTTTTAGTGAGATTGTAAAGTCATGCCTGAAAGTCGGATGGCTGCGGTGAACGCCAGTGTCTCTGAGAGAAGCCGAGGAGCCAAGATCACAGCTGCCTTTTTGACACCTGCTGCAGGAGGACGCATAATCCACTGATGTCTCCGGTAAGAGCCGACTTAATATCACAATTTTCCCATCCAAAAACTTGCTGGTTGACATGTTCGCTGGACCGCTCTGTGTTAAAGCTTCACAACAAACAAAGAAACACCGGATGTGTTTTAGTTGCTAAAGGCAGCTGCAATCCACCGCTTTCCACAAACACCATTCTTATTTGACGTCTCCATTATTAATTGAACAAATTGCAAAAGATTCAGCAACACACATGTCCAAAATACTGTGTAATTATGCGATGAAAAGAGACGACTTTTAGCCGTGTGTGGTGCTGGGCTGACATGTCCACTCCAACCAATAACGTCAAAAGCACGCGTCAACATAAGCGTCATCATTCCGCAACGTTTTCAACAGGATACCTCGCGGGAAATTTAAAATTGCAATTTAGTAAACTAAACCGGCTGTATTGACATGTGTTGCAATGTTAATATTTCATCATTGATATATAAACTATCAGACTGCGTGGTCGGTAGTAGTGGGTTTCAGTAGGCCTTTAAATAATGTTGCATAACTCACACAAACATACACAGTAACATCTTTTATGGGCCGAAGCTTAAAAATCACTTAGGCATCTTCAGAATGGACCTGACTATCATTTAAAAAGGTTTCCCTTTAGGGGACCTGTTTTTTGTGTCCCCATACCGTCAGAGGTGACTGTGTAAAGAGAGCGATGTCCCCATTACAGTTGTGCTCATAAGTTTACATACCGTGGGGCAGGGGTCGGCAACCCAAAATGTTGAAAGAGCCATATTGGAGCAAAAATAAAAATCTAAAATCGGTCTGGAGCCGCATAAAATTCAAAGCCTTATATAAGTCTTTTAATGAAGAAAACACATGATGTAAGTGTCTATATTAGCTATATTTGCCTACTATCAAAGGCTGGTGCAAATCTCCGTTGACAGAAATGTTGTATTTCATTTTTTACCCTAGACATTTTTGCAACATTGCAAAACATCAGTAAAATGGAGGCTTCTCATATAACTTGCAGCCATGGATTGACCAAATATATCTAATTAGCTCTCCAACAAATCAATGAAATCAACAAAGTTCACTTTTGTGCAATCAAGCACAGCATAAAATGTTTGGTGGACAAAATGAGACAAAGGAGTGGCATAAAACTTTTCTGTGGCAGCATCGGAAAAAGCTACAAACTACAATGAGTTCAAGGATCGCTGACATTAGTAGGACAAAACGGTGCTTTCCAAATACTCTCATCAGTGAAGAATGTGTAACACAAACTGTGGGATTTCTAACAATTAGGAAGGTTTGTGTCATGTTTGTTCTCCTACATCATCTTTTTCCATTTTCACACATCTCTGAAAGAGGTCCAGGGAGCCACTAGGGAGGCGCTAAAAATCTAGAGCCGCGGGTTGCTGACCCCCTGCCCTGGGAGAATTTATGATTTCTTGGCCATTCTTCTGAAAATATGAATGATAACACAAAAACCTTTCTTCCACTCATGCTTAATGGTTGTGTGAAGCTATTTATTGGCAAACAACTGTGTTTTCTATTTTTAGAATAGAATAGAAAGTACTTTATTGATCCCTGGGAGCAATTCAGCAAAAAATTAAATCAAAATGACAAAAGAAAGTACCCAAATGACCCTGATCAAAAGTTTACATACCCCAGTGACTTTGACCTGATAACATGCACAAACAGGTTTTAATGGCTAATCAAGGTTCCAATCCTCACCTGTGACATATTTGTTTGTAATTAATGTGTGTATAAAAGGTCAGTGATTTTTTTAGGCTTCTGACAGACCATTGCATCTTTCATCCAGTGCTGCACAGATGTTTCTGGATTCTGAGTCATGGAGTAGGCAAAAATAATTGTCAAAGAATCTGCGAAAAAAGGTAATTGAACTGCATAAGACAGGAAAAGGGTATAAAAGATATCCAAGGAATTGAGAATGCCAATCGGCTGTGTTCAAACGCTGATTGGGAAGTGGAAAATGAGGGATTCAGGTAAACCAGCAAAGATTTCCGCCACAACTACCAGGAAAATTGTTCGAGTGGCTGTTTCAAGATGCACAATAAGCAGGCACTTGAAGAAAAATGGGCTGCATGGTGAGTCGCCAGAAGAAAGCCATCACTCCAAATTACTTTGTTCCAGAAGTTTTGAGGCTTGTCTCTGTGCTGTTTGGCGTAATGTAGGCAGAATACTTTGTGACATTTGCGCAAAAAATGGCTTTCATGGTCATTTGGGTACTTTCTTTTGTCAGTTTCATTTAAAAAGAGTTAACACAGGCGTTAGCCAATAAATAGCTTCACACAACCATTAAGCATGAGTGGAAGAAAGGTTTTTGTGTTTTCATTCATATTCTCTGAAGAATGGCCATGAAATCATAAATTCTCCCAGGGTTTGTAAACTTATGAGCACGACTGTAAGTAAGCATTGCCAGAACACACACACACACACACACACACACACACACACACACTTTGACATGGCTATGCTGTCTCAGGAGTTGGAGTGTGCCGTGTCCATGGAGGAGGACAACCGACAGGAGTGGACTTTCACCCTCTACGACTTCGACAACAACGGCAAAGTCACCCGAGAGGTACGCTAATTCTTCTTTTAATCATCTTTAATCAATCAGTTAATCAATCAATCAATCAACATCTGCCAAACAAGTGCAGGGCATGACAGCCGCAACATCTTCATAAATAAAATCACATACGTTGGAATCAACCCAGCATCAAAGCACTGCAATCACCCCGTCTACTGCAAGAAGGAGGCTTTATTTTAAGATGTGTAGTGAAGCCTACTTGTTCCCGCTAACCGATTATTCATTCACGTGCTAAAACATGTTAGTCACGGTAAAAATTTGTTTTTGTGGTTGGACCTTAAAATACAGCAGAGCATTCCCTGTCAAATATAGAGGATCTTTGACAAGTAGGTCCTTTAAAACAGCCCGACACTCCTGTTATGTAGAGGCTCTTTGACGAGTTTTTGTACAAAAACAGCAGAGCGCTGTTTTTATGCGGAAGATCTTTGACCAGGGTTTAGACTTAGACAAACTTTAGTGATCCACAAGGGAAATTGTTCCACACAGTAACTCAGTTACAAAGGATGGAAAGGATAATCAATCAATCAATGTATTTTATTTCGGCAATCTTCACATAAAACAAAGAACAACAACGACAAAAAAACACTCATTTGAGCAATGATTGTGACGAAAGGGTGTAGGTTGAAGCAACGCTTATATAAACCTACCCCATCACAACAAGAACAAAGTTCAAAATATATAAAATCTAAAACATGCTTCACTTATATTACTTTTTTTTTTAAACAATATATAAGCAACATATATGTAGCACACGTCTCATATACACAGTTTAAAATTTAAATCAAACATATACATTTGTACACTTATATATATATATATATATATATATATATTATATATACGCAATTTATTTAAATTCCATATAAAGTGGTAATATATACATTTTAGTATAACCTATATGTATAATTATGAAATCATAAATTGTATTTATATACATATTATATATTATTGTCTTTCTAAAACAATGTTTGCTCTTCTTTCTTATATTTACTAATGATAAATGATTTAAAAAGCTTTTTAAACTGGTTTATGTTGGTGCTGTGTTTTATTTCATCCTTTAAACAGTTCCATATTTTAACCCCTGCTATTGTTATACTCATTCGTTTCTGCGTTGTTCTACAATATTGGATCTTAAAAAGTAGTTCTCCTCTTAAATTATAATTCCCTTCTCTCTGTACAAATCTTCTCTGTAACCCTGTTGGAAGTGAATCTTTACTTGCTTTATAAATCATTTGGGCAGTCTTGAGTTGGATGAGATCTGGTAGTTTTAAATCAAATGTTTTTATAAATAATCCATTAGTGTGTTCTCGGGGTCCTGTGTCATGTATCAGTCTGATGGCTCTTTTTTGCATTATGAATAGTGGTTGGATGTTCGTCCTGTATGTATTTCCCCAAACTTCTAGACAGTAACTCAAATATGGTAAAACAAGTGTACAATAAAGAGTGTAATGTTTTTTGATTAAGAATGTGCCTTGTTTTACCCAGGACAGCAATACTTCTCATCAACTTCCCTTTGATGATAATGCACACAAGGTCACAAAATGAGGGCAAAAACAAAAGGTATAAAGTGGACTAAAAATGTACCATAGTATCAATATAAAATATAATACATATATGTAATATTTACATAATATACATTGTGTATATAATATATACCGATATATTACATTATTGAATTATATTATGCGTTTCTGCGCTAGGTCCTTCAAAACAGCAAGACCCTTCTCATCACTTCTTCCATTATTGTCATATTAAGGCTCTTTGGTGGATTTTTTTAAGGAGCTACCGCAAAAATGCTCAGTCATATAATGGATCTCTGACCAGGGTTTTGGTATTAGGCCCTAAAAAACAGCATTTTGTAGTATGTTCTTACAAAAGGAGCCTAATTTCATATTGAGGATCTTTGACTGCTTTTTTCCATCCATCCACACATCTTCTGACCCTCTCGCAGCCGCACTTGGGCGGAAGGCAGTGTATACCCTGGGCAAGATTTCCAAGACTGCCAAAAAAGCTGAGTGCTCTTGTGACATTTTTAAATTAAGGTCTTTAAAAAGAGCAAGGCCCTTCCTGTCAAAAAGAAAATCTTTGACTGGCATTTTTTTAGTCGGTAATTACAAAACAGCCCAACACTTATGTTACATGAAGGCTCTTAGACTATTTTTTTGAGGGAGCTATTACAAAAACAGCAGAGTGCTTTTGTCATGTGGAAGATCTTTGACCTGGGTTCCTGCATTAGGTATTTTAAAACAAGCAAAGCCCTTCTTGTCACATAGGTTCTTTGGTGGTTGATTTTAAGGAGCCATTTTGGACCAAAACGTGTCTACTATGTTAGCTATATAAGCCTACTATCAAAATGACTTTAAAAGTCTTATAAAAGTGTTATAATGAAGGCAACACATGATGTAAGTGTCTATATTAGCTATATTAGCCTACTATCAAAGGCTGACGCATATCTTGGTTGACAGAAATGTTGTATTTTTATCTTTATTCTACACATTTTTGCAACATTGGAAATCATTAGTAAAATGGAGGCTTCCCACAGGATGAAATAACTCCTGGAAATTAATGTGTGTGTCCAAGTTTAAGGAAACAAGCTGGCTAACGTTTGCTGTAGTCTGGAACAACATGGCACACAAACGATACAGAAATGCAGCCAATATTACGTACAGATAATGTGTCATGAGACATGCAAATATAAATTATATACACAGACGACATAAGTAAAGGAAATTAAATATGCTCAAATATACCTACAAATGAGGCATAGTGATGCAATATGTACATACAGCTAGCCTATTTAGCATTTTAGCACCGATTAGCTTGCGGTCATGGATTGACTAAATAAGATAAGCACTCCAGCAAATCAATAACATCAACAAAGCTCACCTTTGTGCATTCACGCACAGCATAAAACGTTTGGTGGACAAAATGAGATAAAAGGAGGAGTCTCATTTTCTGGCAGCATTGGAGAAAGTTGTTCATTTAAACCATGGGTGTCGAAGTCTGGCCCGCGGGCCAAATTTGGCCCGCCGTGTATTTTGATTTGGCCCTTGAGGCAATATCAAATTAACATTTAGAGCTGGCCCGCCGGTATTATACAGCGGCGGTGTAGATGTAACACCGCATTCACCGCTAATACTCATACTTGCTAACCCTCACCCCTGATTTTCCAAGGGGACTCCCAAATTTCTGTGCCCCTCCCGAAAATCACCAGGGGGCAACCATTCTCCCAAATTTCTCCCGATTCCCACCTGGACAACAATATTGGGGGCGTGCCTTAAAGGCACTGCCTCAAGCGTCCTCTAAAACCTTTCGTCACGTCCGCTTTTCCTACGTAGAAACAGCATGCCGGCCTAGTCACATGATATATGTGGCTTTTACACACACACACACACACACACACACAAGCTAATGCAATGCAAGCTTGGTCAGCAGCCATACAGATCACACTGAGGGTGGCCGTATAAACAACTTTAAGACTGTTACAAATATGCGCCACACTGTGAACCAACACTAAACTAGAACGACAAGCAAATTTCGGGAGAACATCTGCACTGTAACACAACATAAACGCAACAGAACAAATACACAGAATCCCTTGCAGCACTACCTCTTCCTGGATGCTACAATATACAAATGTATTATTAGCCTGTGGGAAAAGTTTATTTTGATATTTACCTGAGAAGGCTGCAAATAGAAAAGAGGCATTCAATTTCTATTTAAATTTGATTTGATATGCCATTGCTATTTTGAAATTATTAGTATTATTTGAAACTCGATTTTGCATGTCACTATAAAGTTATATAAGTCTCGCTTGTTTAATATTCAATACAAAACTTGTTTGGGTCCCTATTAAAAGGTTAATTTGTTTAACCTTGGCCCGCGGCTTTGTTCAGTTTAAAATTTTGGCCCACTCTGTATTTGAGTTTGACAACCCTGATTTAAACAAACTACGATGAGTTCAAGAATCGCTGAAATTAGTAGGACAAAACGGCGCTGGCCAAATACTCTAATCAGTGAAGCATGTTTAACATAAACAGTGGCATTTCTAACAATCGGGAAGGTTTGTGTCATGTTTGTTCTCCTACAGAAAATATATTAAAACAAAAAATGTGTTTTTCTTCATCTTTTTCCATTTTTACACATCTCTGAAAGCAGTGGTCCCCAACCTTTTTGTATCCGCGGACCGGTCAACGCTTAATAATTTGTCCCGCGCCCCGGGTGGGGGTGTGTCTTTTTTTTTTTTTTGTCATGAAAAAGGGAGGTTTTTGTGGTTGGTGCACTAATTGTAAGTGTATATTGTGTTTTTATGTTGACTTAATTATTAAAAAAAAAAAAAAAAATGTATTTATTTATTTTTTTTAAATAAAAATTAATACAAAATTATTCTGCGGCCCGGTGGTTGGGGACCACTGCTCTAAAGAACCGCCACATGCATATAAGTATTTTTGCAGTAGGTTCCTAAAAGCAGCACAGTGCTCGTCCTATAATGGGTCTTGGACCAGCATTTTGGCAGTTAGTCCGTTAAGAACAGAAAAGAGCTGTTACGATTTTGATGATCTTTGCCGTCGGAGTTGAGTTTAGATCGACTTTTGAGGAATGTGTGCTTTCGTAACTAAAGTGCAAAAAGAAGTGAAGGCGTGGAATCAATGAAAGACTTTAGTCCCGATGACTTTTAACGACAGGATGAAGGAGTCGGGGGGGTACGACACCCACAGACACAAAGTCAGTTCACCAAATGTTCCTTTTCAAGACGAGACTCCAGCACAGTCGATTCTTCCGCGCCCGCACGATCCAAGCGGAACACCCAGGAAGTCTGTGTTGTGTGTGCAAACAAAGAGCCGAGCCGTGTCCTCTGTGTGCCTGCCTGTGCAGTTCGCTCGGCGTCGCCGGTGGCGGCTCCACTCGCAAGAGGCGGCAGGCGCTTTCTTCTCTCGCTTCTTTTCATGCCAGCGAGCGAGCGCGAGGAGGTAACGAGGGAAAATGCCACTGAAACTTTTCACTTATCTCCTTTTCTGTGGCGTGTCAGTATCTGCAAGTGAGAAGCGAAGCCCCCGTTCTACTCCACACACGCTTTTATTTTGAAAGGCCAATGTACAGTGGGGCAAAAAAGTATTTAGTTAGCCACCGATTGTGCAAGTTCTCCCGCTTAAAATGATGACAGAGGTCTGTAATTTTCATCATAGGTACACTTCAACTGTGAGAGACAGAATGTGAAAAAAAAATCCAGGAATTCACATTGTAGGAATTTTAAAGAATTTATTTGTAAATGATGATGGAAAATAAGTATTTGGTCAACCATTCAAAGCTCTCACTGATGGAAGGAGGTTTTGGCTCAAAATCTCACGATACATGGCCCCATTCATTCTTTCCTTAACACGGATCAATCGTCCTGTCCCCTTAGCAGAAAAACAGCCCCAAAGCATGATGTTTCCACCCCCATGCTTCACAGTAGGTATGGTGTTCTTGGGATGCAACTCAGTATTCTTCTTCCTCCAAACAGGACAAGTTGAGTTTATACCAAAAAGTTCTATTTTGGTTTCATCTGACCACATGACATTCTCCCAATCCTCTGCTGTATCATCCATGTATCCATTTTGGTATAAACTCAACTCGTCGTGTTTGGAGGAAGAAGAATACTGAGTTGCATCCCAAGAACACCATACCTACTGTGAAGCATGGGGGTGGAAACATCATGCTTTGGGGCTGTTTTTCTGCTAAGGGGACAGAACGATTTTGTCCTTATAACCTGGTGCGCCTAATGTACGGAATGATTCTGGTTTTGCTTACCGACCTCGAAGCAATTTTACATGGTACATAGTGTAATGATAAGTGTGACCAGTAGATGGCAGTCAAAGATAAGAGATCAATCAATCAATCAATCAATGTTTATTTATATAGCCCTAATTCACAAGTGTCTCAAAGGGCTGCACAAGCCACAATGACATCCTCGGTTCGGATCCCACATCAGGGCAAGGAAAAACTCACAACCCAGTGGGATGTCAATGTGAATGACAATGAAAAACCTTGGAGAGGACCGCAGATGTAATTGGCTGTCACCCGCCTCGCCCTCTAAGGGAGACCGGACGCAATGGACGTCGAGTGGGTCTAGCATAATATTGTGAAAGTCCAGTCCATAGTGGATCTAACATATAAACATACGTGTAGATTGCACTACGAATGCAATATGACTCAAGTAAACAACACCAACATATTATATGTTCCATTGAAACTATAGAACATTACACACGGCGCTCAAAAATCTATGAAAATGTTTTAGTACGACTTTGGTGAGCTATGAAGCCGCTTGATGGATTGTACTGTGCTTCAACTTACAATTATTATTATGGTGTGTGTATAAGATCAAATGTATTATCTGGCGTTTTATTTAGCAATAATCTACAAAATAAGCTTGTCTTACCTTCTGGTACCTGCTGATCTGTATTTGAGATCTGCATAAATCCTGAAACATTGCGCGCATCCGCCTTTTTAGTCGAAAATCTTCTTTTTCTCTGTCTTCTTGTTATGGGACATTCATCCTCCGCTGTTGCCATTGTTCTAATATAAAGTAGTGTAAAGTTCTTACTTATATCTGTCAGTAAACTCGCCATGAAAGCGCTAAAACATACCGGTGTAGTGAGTTTACATTATTCACCCAAGGAACTTTAGTTATAAGAGAGATCCGGTCCGACGTTTTTCCGGATGAGGAGATGCTGCTCCGTTATTGATTTAAGTTAAGTCTAAATGTCATTGAAACGGTTAGCTCCATCTTTTGACACTCCTTCAACTCCCGTCCTTGCACGCTACACCGCTACAACACAGATGACGGGGAGAAGACGCTGCCAAAGGTGAGCCACGTAAATAAGACCGCCCACAAAACTGCGCATCCGGAAAGCGGCTTGAAGATGATCTGTAAAACATAATCTATGCAACATTTTGAGCAAAGAACCACCATTACATGTTATGTAGACCACAAGGAAGTGTTTAACATTTAGAAATAAATTATAATAGGACTCTTAAAGGCCTACCGAAATGAGATTTTCTTATTCAAACGGGGATAGGAGGTCCATTCTATGTGTCATACTTGATCATTTCGCGATATTGCCATATTTTGGCTGAAAGGATTTAGTAGAGAACATCGACAATAAAGTTGGCAACTTTCGGGGCTAAGACCTAAGCCCTGCTTCTACCAGAAGTCGCAGACGATGACGTCACAAGGCTCCTCACATATTCACATTGTTTTTAACGGGAGCCTCCAACAAAAAGTGCTATTCAGAACGAGAAAACAACAATTTCCCCATTAATTTGAGCAAGGATGAAAGATTTGTGTTTGAGGATATTGATAGCGACGGACTAGAAAAAAAAAAAAACGCGATTGCATTGGGACGGATTCCGATGTTTTTAGACACATTTAGTAGGATAATCCTGGGAAATCCCTTATCTTTCTATTGTGCTGCTAGTGTTTTAGTGAGTTTAATAGTACCTGATAGTCGGAGGTGTGTGTCCATGGCCGGGTGTTGACGCCAATGTCTCAGGGGAGTCGACGGCAGCTTCATGGACGGCACAAGCTCAGCTTTTCGCCGGTAAGAAGTGACTTTTTAACCACAATTTTCTCACCGAAATCTGCTGGTTGACATTCCGTCGTGTTTCATGTTCGCTTGACCGCGCCGTGATCCTTAGTAAATTTTCACCTCCAGGAATTTTAAACAAGGAATCACCGTGTGTTTGTGTGGCTAAAGGCTAAAGCTTCCCAACTCCATCTTTCTACTTTGACTTCTCCAATATTAATTGAACAAATTGCAAAAGATTCAGCAACACAGATGTCCAAAATACTGTGTAATTATGCCGTTAAAGCAGACGACTTTTAGCTGTGTGTGTGTGCAGCGCTCATACTTCCTAAAAACCCGTGACGTCTTGCGTACACGTCATCATTACACGACGTTTCCAAGACGAAACTCCCAGGAAATTTAAAATTGTGATTTACTAAACTAAAAAGGCCGTATTGGCATGTGTTGCAATGTTAATATTTCATCATTGATATATAAACTATCAGACTGCGTGGTGGGTAGTAGTGGGTTTCAGTAGGCCTTTAATGCGCCCTATAATCCGGTGTGTCTTATATATGAAAAAATATCAAAGCTAGACCATTCATCAGCAGTACATCTTATTATCCGGTGTAAAAATAAACAAATGACCCTGTGTAGAGTCCATGTATCACATACAACAGGAGTAAAATACAAATGTTAGCATCATTAAGTTAAAAAGTTAAAGTACCAATGATTGTCACACACACACACAGACCAGGTCTGGCGACTTTATTCTCTTCCTTGATCACCCCCTGGGAGGTGAGGGGAGCAGTGAGCAGCAGCGCCGGGAATCATTCATGGTGATTTAACCCCCAATTCCAACCTTTGATGCTGAGTGCCAAGCAGGGAGGTAATGGGTCCCATTATTACAGTCTTTGGTATGACTTGAACTCACGACCTACCGATCTCAGGTTAGACACTCTAACCACTAATAGTTAGCCTTTGTAAGACAAAAAAAAAACAAATTGACCAAACACAGCTCTCATGTTTGTAGCTGACTGACGCATAGTTGGTAGAGCTTTTAAAGATGTGCAGTGAAGCCTATTTTACTGCAAACTGCCTGGTCGTATTCAGGGTTAGGAGTTTATCCACTGGTGGGCGAGGAAGGACATGGACTTTGTAAGCAAGGATTAACACCTGATGTCTCTCCTCTCCTTCCTGCAGGACATCACCAGTCTTCTGCACACCATCTACGAGGTTGTGGACGCCTCCGTCAACCACTCGCCCAGCAGCAGCAAGACCTTGCGGGTCAAGCTGTCTGTGGCTCCGGACTCCAGCCAGCGCTGGAGGACTTGTACGCAAGGCGGCGCAGGTACCGTTAGCAGGGAAATATGTTATTGTTGCAACCCTCGGCGTAAAAATGTGCCCTCATTTAATGAGAGTTAGCATGAAAATATGCAGTTAGCGCAACAGTTAGCATGAAAGTAGGATTTCATTTTGACAGTTGGCATAAAATGATCACCACTGTTGGCATGATGATAAGATGTTACATCATTTAGCATGAAGATATATCATGACAGAATTGAAATATGTTTTTGTCACGACAGTTAGCATGAACATATGCTATTGTCACAACAGTTAGCACGAAAATATGCTTTTTTTCATGACAGTTAGCATGAAAATATGCTATTAGCGCAACAGTTAGCATGAAAATAGGATTTCATTTTGACAGTTGGCATAAAATTATCACCACAGTTAGCATGGAAATATATTACATCATTTAGCATCAAAATATATCATCATGACAGTTGGTATGAAAACATTCAATTGTCACGACAGTTAGAATGAAAATATGCTAATGTCATGACAGTTAGCATGAAAATATGTTATTGTCACGACAGTTAGCATGAAAATATGCTATTGTCACGACAGTTAACATGAAAATATGTTATTGCCACGACAGTTAGCGTGAAAATATGTAATTGTCACGACAGTTAACATGAAAATATGTTATTGTCACGACAGTTAGCATGAAAATATGCTATTGTCACAACATTTAACATGAAAATATGCTATTGCCACAACAGTTAGCATGAAAATATGCTATTGTCACGACAGTTAGCATTAAAATGTGCTATTACCACGACAGTTAGCGTGAAAATATGTTATTGTCACGGCAGTTAGCATGAAAATATGCTATTGTCATGACAGTTAGCATGAAAATATGCTATTGTCGCGACAGTTAGCATGAAAATATGCTATTTCCACGACAGTTAGCATTAAACTATGCTATTGCCACGACAGTTAGCGGAAAAATATGTTATTGTCATGAAAGTTAGCATGAAAATATGCTATTGTCAAAACAGTTAGCATTAAAATATGCTATTGTCACGACAGTTAGCATTAAAATATGCTATTGCCACGACAGTTAGCATGAAAATATGTTATTGTCACGGCAGTTTGCAATAAAATATGCTATTGTCACGACAGTTAGCATTAAAACATGCTATTACCACGACAGTTAGCGTGAAAATATGTTATTGTCACGGCAGTTAGCATGAAAATATACTATTGCCACGACAGTTAGCGTGAAAATATGTTATTGTCACGGCAGTTAGCATGAAAATATGCTATTGTCACGACAGTTAGCATGAAAATAGGCTAGTAGCGCTACAGTTAGCATGAAAATAGGATTTCATTTTAGCATAAAATGATCACCACAGTTAGCATGAAAATATGATAATACATAATTTAGCATGAAGATATATCATCATGACAGAATATAAATATGCTATTGTCACGACAGTTAGCATGAAAATATGCTATTGTCACAACAGTTAGCATGAAAATATGTTGTTGTCACAACAGTTAGCATGAAAAACCTTTTATCACAACAAATGTCATGAATATATAATATGACAGTTAGCATGAAAATGTATTATCACGGCAGTTGGTGTAAAAAAATGTTACTCTCATCACAGTTGGCGTGGAAATATGCTGCTATCATGACAGTTGGCTTGAGACTATGCTATCATTACGACAGTTGGCATGAAATTGATATCACGACAGTTGGCGTGAAAATATGCTATCACCACCGTTAGCATGACAATGACATCATAACCACAGTTGGCATGAATAAATAATATCACCACAGTTGGCATGAAAATCTAGTATCATCACGACAGTTAGCATGAAAATTATATCACGAAAGTTGGCGTGAAAATATGCTATCATCACGACAGTTAGCATTAAAATGATATCACAACAGTTGGGGTGAGAATATGCTATCACCACAGTGAGCATGACAATGACATCATCACCACAGTTGGCATGAATAAATAATATCACAACAGTTGGCATGAAAATTTAGTAACAACAAGACAGTTAGCATGAGAATATATTATCACGAAAGCATAAAATATGCTATTGTCACAACAGTTAACACAAAGGTATGTTAATATCACCACAGTCGGCATGAAAATAGGGTATCTTCCCAACAGCTGGCAGGGAAATAAGATATCGTCACGGCAGTTGACATGGATATACGCTATCGTCCCGACAGTGAACATTAAAAAATATTTTATCATCACAGTTGGTGTAAAAATATAATGACAGTGGGCGTGAAAATATGGTATCAAAATGTGGATATTTGACGATAGTTTATAGGTTTCGTATCACAAGACACTGTGAAATGGTTTGCTGTACAAAATATCGATACCGCGTTTGTCCCTTATGATACAGGATGTGATATCGGTACTCCTGCAGTTAGTAGTACACATAATTACATCACCAGGGATACATACTGTATTATCATGATACTATATCGATATGGTAGCAGCATAAAAGAAGTATCGGGTTGTATCAGTTTGCATCTAAAACCTCCGACACAGCACGTCTACTTGTGCAAAGCTGGACAGTTAGGTATCGTCTAAATGTCCTTTTTTTTTTCTTTCTTGCATTTCAGTCAAGTCGTTTCCAAAAGGTAAACATGGCAGGCTATAAGCTGGGAGCGAGCAGCTACACAACAGCTAAGCACACAATAACACCCAAGCAAGGCAAACGTAGCGTTTGTCCTTAATTGAACAATATTGCAGAGTCTAAACTTTGACATGTGTCAATATAAACAAGAATTAAATCACTGAAGTTGCATATGACTTCCAGATACAAAGTCTCCAAGGCAGAAGCGTGTTACAGAGTATCCAGTAACAAACGCGTCCGCATCATAAGTTTAAACCATTGCCACTCTGCTTCAATTTAAAGACAGCCCAAGCCAATTTCAGACAGTTAAATAATAAATAGGTTAGTGTTTTTCACGATGAACATTGTTAAAGACCTACTGAAATGAGATTTTCTTATTTAAACGGGGATAGCAGGTCCATTCGATGTGTCATACTTGATCATTTCGCGATATTGCCATATTGTTGCTGAAAAGATTTAGTAGAGAACATCGACGATAAAGTTCGCAACTTTTGGTCGCTGATAAAAAAGCCTTGTAGCAGACAATGTGCGTGTGACGTCACGAGTTGTAGGGCTCCTCACATCCTCACATTGTTCATAATCATAGCCTCCAGCAGCAAGAGCTATTCGGACCGAGAAAGCGACGATTTCCCCTTTAATTTAAGCGTGGATGAGGAAAGTTAGAGTGAAGAACTAAAAAAAGAAAAAAAAAAAAAGAAAGAATGAAAAAGCGATTGCTCCGGGCGGCGGCACTGAGAGCGTTTCAGATGTAATTAGACACATTTACTAGAATAATTCTGGAAAATCCCTTATCTGCTTATTGTGTTAATAGTATTTTAGTGAGATTATAAAGTCATACCTGAAAGTCAGAAGGCTGCGGTGAACGCCTGTGTCTCTGAGAGAAGCTGAAGAGCCAAGATCACAGCTGCCTTTTTGACAGCTACAGGAGGAGGTCCCATAATCCACTGAAGTCTCCGGTAAAAGCCGACTTAAGATCACAATTTTCACATCCAAAAACTTGCTGGTTGACGTAGAGAAACATGTTCGCTTGACCGCTATGTGTTAAAGCTTCACAACAAACAAAGAAACACCGGCTGTGTTTTGGTTGCTTTAAGGCAGCTGCAATCCACCGCTTTCCACCAACAGCATTATTCTTTATAGTCTCCATTTATTAATTGAACAAATTGCAAAAGATTCAGCAACACAGATGTCCAAATTGCTGTGTAATTATGCGATGAAAAGAGACGACTTTTAGCCGTGTGTGGTGCTGGGCTGACATGTCCGCTCCAACCAATAACGTCACAAGCACGCGTCATCATTCCGCGACGTTTTCAACAAGAAACTCCGCGGCAAATTTAAAATTGTAATTTAGTAAACTAAAAAGGCCGTATTGTCATGTGTTGCAATGTTAATATTTCATCATTGATATATAAACTATCAGACTGTGTGGTCGGTAGTAGTGGGTTTCAGTAGGCCTTTAAATGTTTAATTTCCATCCATCCATCCATTTTCTACCGCTTATTCCCATTAGGGGTCGCGGGGGCCTATCTCAACTACAATCGGGCAGAAGGCGGGGTACACCCTGGACAAGTCGCCACCTCATCGCAGGGCCAACACAGATAGACAGACATCATTCACACTCACATTCACACACTAGGGCCAATTTAGTGTTGCCAATCAACCTATCCCCAGGTGCATGTCTTTGGAACCGGAGTACTCGGAGGGAACCCACGCAGTCACGGGGAGAACATGCAAACAGAGAGAACTCAGGACTATTCGGGACCTTCGTATTGTGAGGCACATGCACTAACCCCTGTACCACCGTGCTGCCTCTTATCAAACTTTCAATCAATCAATGTTTACTTATATAGCCCTAAATCACTAGTGTCTCAAAGGGCTGCACAAACCACCACGACATCCTCGGTAGGCCCACATAAGGGCAAGGAAAACTCACACCCAGTGGGACGTCGGTGACAATAATGACCCAGTGGGACGTCGGTGACAATAATGACTATGAGAACCTTAGAGAGGAGGAAAGCAATGGATGTCGAGCGGGTCTAACATAATACTGTGAAAGTTCAATCCACAATGGATCCAACACAGTCGCGAGAGTCCAGTCCAAAGCAGATCCAACACAGCAGCGAGAGTCCCGTTCACAGCGGAGCCAGCAGGAAACCATCCCAAGTGGAGGCGGATCAGCAGCGTAGAGATGTCCCCAGCCGATACACAGGCAAGCAGTACATGGCCATCGGATCGGACCGGACCCCCTCCACAAAGGAGAGTGGGACATAGAAGAAAAAGAAAAGAAACAGCAGATCAACTGGTCTAAAAAGGGAGTCTATTTAAAGGCTAGAGTATACAAATGAGTTTTAAGGTGAGACTTAAATGCTTCTACTGAGGTGGCATCTCGAACTGTTACCGGGAGGGCATTCCAGAGTACTGGAGCCTGAACGGAAAACGCTCTATAGCCCGCAGACTTTTTTTGGGCTTTGGGAATCACTAGCAAGCCGGAGTCCTTTGAACGCAGATTTCTTGCCGGGACATATGGTACAATACAATCGGCAAGATAGGATGGAGCTAGACCGTGTAGTATTTTATACGTAAGTAGTAAAACCTTAAAGTCACATCTTAAGTGCACAGGAAGCCAGTGCAGGTGAGCCAGTACTTTGTGTAGTATTCTAAGACAGTGGTTCTCAAATGGGGGTATGCGTACCCCTGGGGGTACTTGAAGGTATGCCGAGGGGTACGTGAGATTTTTAAAAAATATTCTAAAAAAATAGCCACAATTCAAAAATCCTTTATAAATATATTTATTGAATAATACTTCAATAAAATATGAATGTAAGTTCATAAACTGTGAAAAATAATGCAACAATGCAATATTCAGTGTTGTCAGCTAGATTTTTTGTGGACATGTTCCATAAATATTGATGTTAAAGATTTCTTTTTTTTTTTTGAAGAAATGTTAAATCAACAAATTTAAAACCACAAAATCAAACATAATTGAAACATTTTAAAACAGGGTATTGACATCGACAATATTGTCTCGTTATTTACCCGGTCGATACCCGAATTTGCGGTATCCCCCACTTTTAATTCTTTAATGATTGTTTTGTTCCCCCCTGCTGGCCCCGCCATGGACTGGACTCCCACATTATTAACCCTATTCACTCAGCATCAATTGCACCGGAAGGGGTATCTAAGCCGAGGATCTCGTTGTGGCTTGTGCAGCCCTTTGAGACATTTGTGATTAAGGGCTATACAAGTAAACTTTGATTGATTTAGAATGAAGTTCATGAATCCAGATGGATAGGTAGATAGGTCTTTATTGTCATTGCAACAAGTACAACGAAACTTTGTTTTCAGCACACACCTGTTCAAGATTAGACAAACAAACAGTGTACTTTTTCCCTTTTTGGAAAGCTCGCTTCGATTCCATCCCTTTTAGGGAATTCTTTTCGGGTTTAACGCGTTTTGATTTATTGACACCTCAGTATCCCATTTTAGTACTTTTTCCCATTTTGGGGTTTTTGTAGTTTTTGGTTTACGGTAACTTAATTCAGGATTTTTCCCATTTTTGGGGATAGTCTCTTTTTAGGCTGCATTAGATACAGCCTCCCAATTTAAGCACTTTTTCCCATTTTGGGGTTTTTGTAGTTTTCGGTTAACCGACTTGATTTAGATTTTTCCGATTTATGAGAATCGATGCGAGCTCTCCTCTTTTTGGACACACTCCCGACATCCCCTGAAGAACCTGGCACAGTAAGACCCACCTCAACGGTTATTATGAATGATTTATTGCAATGATTTTAACCATGATTCTTTGATTATTGATGATTATTTGGAATGATTTATTGACTCTGTGCAAGGCTTACGCTATTGAACCTGTATTAAAAAAGCATAATCTAAAACTAGAATAATTTCATGTCCCTGTTTACCACCTTTTCCTAGACGTAATGTTTTAGGGTTTTCACGTGTCCACCACCTAGCTCTGAAGGGTCACTCTAACGCAGTCCACTTACAATATGTCCTGCAAGGGCTTTTACATATCCTAGCCCCCGAATTTAACCTAGTCAGTAACAAGAGCCACGATTCATTAGAGGTGAGCTACCCATAAACGGCGGGATCCGTGATTTAGACCTGGCCTTAGGAGAGAGGCTTCTCTGCCGGGGGGGACCACGGAAGGAAGAAGGACAGACGCCGGACCACCGGGACCATCCCAGGGTAGTAGAACTAGGCTCATCGCCTCGCCATCCAGCTGAGTAGGGCCCACGTCGGTGGAGCAGCCGGTAAGACCGGTTGACCCGAGGGGGACATTACCCGTAGGACGGAGTGCTGGATTTTGACTAGCAATAGGTATTGTGCGTCAATCACCGGAATCTAACAAGGGTTACAGAACAAGAACGCTGATGGGTCACCATAAGGCGCCCTGTAAAAGATGGGGAAAAAGGTAAACACTGGGGAAGGATGAGTAAAAAAAATACAATCCAGACTGGGCTCCTAAGGGGGCCCAGTTCGGAGTGGGGAAAAAACCTCCATGGCAAAGCACATATGGATGTTACAACATACATCTCCAGATATCTAGCAACAGAGGGAAGGTATTTCAAGGTCATGGTGGTAGGTCGCAGCTCTCAGGCGCTGACCATCCATTCATCACCCCTACGGGATTTGCGTCAAGGGCGTTGGATTGGGGGACGGGGGGGTGTATGTGTGGCGTATATATTTTTTTTGTGTATGTGTGTGTGTATAAGCCCATAGTTTGTCTCTGTTCCGCGGCCTTGATGTATTTGCCGTCGCTAGTCCAAAGTCCACAACAACAGGTGTGTGTCCATGAGAGACAAGAAGGGAGTTTGTTGTGTCTTCCTTGCAGTGATCTTCAGGAGAGTCTCCAAGCTAAAATGATTTGTATGCGAGTGAAAATAACATTTGCTTTTCACTCTAAAATTGTCTATAGACCAATCCACAGTTCTTCCCGCATCCGCCAATCATTTGTGGCAGCTTTGGGGTACTTTGAAGACTGCCAGCAACTTTCAATTTGTCGACAAACCAGAGCAACGCTTACTCCAATCAGCAGATGTCCTGTTGTCATAATTCCGAATAGGTTGATATCTTCACGTCCTCGACAGAAAAGGGTCGCCAGGCACGCGGCCCTCCTCCTTCTCCCAAGAGTCCGTCGCGTGTCCAGCAACAACCGCTTCGTCACGACAGCAGGTTCCCCCAAACCCAAGATCTTGTCAATTTTGTTGAGGCCGGTTAAATAGTTCCAATGTTTAGATTTGGAGAGCAGTGCAAAAAGAGGCAACAAGAAAGTTAAGACAAGACAAAACAAAGAGCAAGCAGGAAAGATCAGGGAGAGGAAAGGAGAGCGTCCACCCTCGATGAGTGCCAGAGAGGATCTCTATTACAATTACATTAGATAGTACTTTATTTATTTCGTCAGGAGAGTTCCTTCAGGAAAATTAAAATAAAAATTTTCAGCACAATCCCATTCAAGTTTAGACAAACGTTACAGGGAGACAGAACAGGATCGCTGACGGGTCTGCCGGCTTCCAGCGCCCCTTACAAAAAAGATGGGATACAGGTAAACAAGGAGGGGGAATAGAAGATTAAAACAAAATTAAAAAAAATCGGTCTTAGCCTGGGCCCTGGAGAGGAGGTGCAGACTGAGGCCAAGGGAAAAAACAACAACTCATAGCCATGGTACACATCCCTCTTCCGTGTGTGTAAGAGGGAAACATCAAACATCAAAGAACACAGAGGACATTAAAGACATTAAAGCAGCAGATACAACCAGACACTTCTACATACTAGCTATGAATAAAAAGTAAAAGAAACATATCCACTGTGGTGACCTCTGGGGTGTTCCACGCCATCATCCGCTGGGGTGGAGGGAGCATGGCCAGAGACAGGAGCAGACCCAACAAAGCAACCAAGACAGCCGACTCCATTTTCGGCCTGTGTCCAGTCCGCATGGATGAGCGAGGATACGTCCAAGGTGACTGAGGTGTCCGACACCTGCTCACCCAGCCAAGACACCACGAAGCCTCTCCATCCCAGCGCTCAGTGCTAGCTCCGCAGCCCTGTCCCCTCATCCGCTCATCCGCTCAATCCCCAAAGAGGGCACTTTAAGTTGATGATTACTTCTATTTGTAGGAATCTTTATTTATAATTGAATCACTTATTTATTTTTCAACAACTTTTTAGTTATTTTTGTATCTTTTTTTCCAAATAGTCCAAGAAAGACCACTACAATCAATCCATTTTCTACTGCTTATTCCCTTTGGGGTCGCAAGGGGCGCTGGTGCCTATCTCAGCTACAATCGGGCTACAAATTATCAATATTTTGCACTGTTATACAATTTAATAAATCAGAAACTGATTTATTGACTACACCTTGTTTTTAGACCAGTTGATCTGCCGCTTCTTTTCTTTTTCTCCTCTGTCCCCCCCCTCCCTTTTGGAGGGGGTCCGGTCCGATGACCATGGATGAAGTACTGGCTGTCCAGAGTCGAGACCCAGGATGGACCGCTCGCCTGTGTATCGGTTGGGGACATCTCTACGCTGCTGATCCGCCTTCGCTTGAGATGGTCTCCTGTGGACGGGACTCTCGCTGCTGTCTTGGATCCGCTTGAACTGAACTCTCGCGGCTGTGTTGGAGCCACTATGGATTGAACTTTCACAGTATCATGTTAGACCCGCTCGACATCCATTGCTTTCGGTCCCCTAGAGGGGGGGGGGTTGCCCACATTTGAGGTCCTCTCCAAGGTTTCTCATAGTCATCATACGCAAATACGGTATTAGCTTTCACAGTTATGCTGATGACACCCAACTCTACATGCCCCTAAAGCTGACCAACACGACGGACTGTAGTCCGTTGGAAGCGTGCCTTAATGAAATTAAACAATGGATGTCCGCTAACTTTTTGCAACTTAACGCCAAAAAAACGGAGATGCTGATTATCGGTCCTGCTAGACACCGACCTCTATTTAATAATACAACTTTAACATTTGACAACCAAATAATAAAACAAGGTGACTCTGTAAAAAATCTGGGTATTATCTTCGACCCAACTCTCTCCTTTGAGTCACACATTTAAAGCGTTACTAAAACGGCCTTCTTTCATCACCGTAATATCGCAAAAATTCGCTCCATTTTGTCCACTAAAGACGCTGAGATCATTATCCATGCGTTTGTTACGTCTCGCCTCGATTACTGTAACGTATTATTTTCGGGTCTCCCCATGTCTAGCATTAAAAGATTACAGTTGGTACAAAATGCGGCTGCTAGACTTTTGACAAGAACAAGAAAGTTTGATCACATTACGCCTGTACTGGCTCACCTGCACTGGCTTCCTGTGCACTTAAGATGTGACTTTAAGGTTTTACTACTTACGTATAAAATATTACACGGTCTAGCTCCATCCTATCTTGCCGATTGTATTGTACCAAGAAATCTGCGTTCAAAGGACTCCGGCTTATTAGTGATTCCTAGAGCCCAAAAAAAGTCTGCGGGCTATAGAGCGTTTTCCGTTCGGGCTCCAGTACTCTGGAATGCCCTCTCGGTACCAGTTCGAGATGCTACCTCCGTAGAAGCATTTAAGTCTCACCTTAAAACTCATCTGTATACTCTAGCCTTTAAATAGACCTCCTTTTTAGACCAGTTGATCTGCCGCTTCTTTTCTTTTTCTCCTCTGTCCCCCCCTCCCTTTTGGAGGGGGTCCGGTCCGATGACCATGGATGAAGTACTGGTTGTCCAGAGTCGAGACCCAGGATGGACCGCTCGCCTGTGTATCGGTTGGGGACATCTCTACGCTGCTGATCCGCCTCCGCTTAGGATGGTTTCCTGTGGACGGGACTCTCGCTGCTGTCTTGGATCCCACGGCTGTGTTGGAGCCACTATGGATTGAACTTTCACAGTATCATGTTAGACCCGCTCGACATCCATTGCTTTCGGTCCCCTAGAGGGGGGGGGTTGCCCACATTTGAGGTCCTCTCCAAGGTTTCTCATAGTCATCATTGTCACTGGCATCCCACTGGTTGTGAGTTTTCCTTGCCCTTATGTGGGTTCTTCCGAGGATGTCGTAGTGGTTTGTACAGTCCTTTGAGATATTTGCGATTTAGGGCTATATTAATAAACATTGATTGATTGATTGATGACATAGTGCTGTATTTTACTTCATCTCTTTTTTTTTTTTTAACCAAAAATGCTTTGCTCTGATTAGGGGGTACTTGAATAAAAAAAAATTCACAGGGGGTACATCACTGAAAAAAGGTTGAGAACCACTGTTCTAAGACATCACAACACAATAAAATAAGTTATCCTTCATGCTGATGTCGTATCGGACCGATATCGTCCAATACTGGAGGTTTCGTATACGTTTTGACTCAACCTATTGTCTCGGTGAAGGAGTTGAATGTGGAGAAAGTAGCACCGGAAAATACATCTTCCTACTTTTTTGTTTTGTGTGTGTGTGTGTGTGCGTGTGTGTGTGCCTGTGTGTGCGTGTGTGTGTGTGTGTGTGTGTGTGTGCCCTGTTGTCTGGGCTGTAAATACGCCCCCAGAGATTTCCGACATCTTTTGAAAAAAGTCGGGCGCTTCATGCTAATTTCAGCCGGCATCAGATCTCACGTCCTTATTAAACTATTTCTGAAGTCTCTTTTTTTATTTTTTATTATTATTTCCTTTCATGGCACGCCTTTTTAAGAAGCTGGAAATAGAATAAATGAAGCATTGTTGTTCTCTCCCCCCTCTTCCTCCGCTGTAGATCTTCAAAGTAAAAGCCCCCCAAAAAACAAAGGTTGCTTTCTTCCGAGACGTGACTGTTGTCGTGTTTGTGCGCCTCGCTCTCATTGGTAAAAGCTTCCGTTTTTTTTTTTTTTTTTTGCCAGATGTTTGCCACCCTAGGGAGAGGAATGACAAGTGTGCAGAAGACCCCAGGAGCGCAGACAAGAAGAGTCGAGCGCTGATAAGGTAAATCAACTTTTTTTTTTTGCAGGAAAAATAAAAGTTCATGACTTTTATTGGAGGAGGAAAAGAAGCACAAACCCCTCGCTAATGAGAAGTGGCGCTCTCGTCCTCCTCACAGGCGCCACCACAGCGACCAGCACGCCCAGCCGGGCTGCCAGCGCAACTGCATGGATGAGAACCTCGAGCGACGGAACCACTACTTGGACCTGGCCGGCATCGAGAACTACACGTCGCGCTTCGGAGCCGGTGAGTGGACACGCCCCACAGACTTTACTACCAGCTCCAAGTAAGAAATAGCAACAAAACAATGGTTGGAATTGGGGGTTAAATCACCAAAAATTATTCCTGGGCGCGGCCACTGCTGCTGCTCACTGCTCCCCTCACCTCCCAGAGGGTGAACAAAGGAATGGGACAAATGCAGAGGATACATTTCATCACATTTAGTGTGTATGTGACAATAATTGGTACTTTAAAGGCCTACTGAAACCCACTACTACCGACCACGCAGTCTGATAGTTTATATATCAATGATGAAATATTAACATTGCAACACATGCTAATACGGCCTTTTTAGTTTACTACTGGTTTAAATTTCCCGCGGAGTTTCCTGTTGAAAACGTTGCGGAATGATGACGCGTGTTTGTGACGTTATTGGTTGGAGGGGACATATTAGCCCAGCACCACTTGCGGCTAAAAGTCGTCTCTTTTCATCGTGCAATTACACAGTATTTTGGAGATCTGTGTTGCTGAATCTTTTGCAATTTGTTCACTTAATAATGGAGAAGTCAAAGTAGAAAGATGGAGGTGGAAAACTTTAGCCTTTAGCCACACAAACACATGGTGTTTCCTTGTTTAAAATACCCGGAGGTGAAGCTTTACTATGGATCAGAGCGGTCAAGCGAACATGGTCAACTGGCAGGTTTCGGTGAGAAAATTGTGGTAAAAAGTCGCCTCTTACCGGAGATCAGCGGAGCTTCTGTCCTGCTTCGTGACTTCTCTCAGAGACTGGCGTCAACACACCCGTGGACACACCCCTCCGACTATCAGGTACTATTTAACGCACTAAAACACTAGCAACACAATTGAAAGATAAGAGATTTCCCAGAATTATCCTAGTAAATGTGTCTAAAAACATCTGAAAGATGGAGGTGGAAAACTTTAGCCTTTAGCCACACAAACACATGGTGTTTCCTTGTTTAAAATACCCGGAGGTGAAGCTTTACTATGGATCAGAGCGGTCAAGCGAACATGGTCAACTGGCAGGTTTCGGTGAGAAAATTGTGGTAAAAAGTCGCCTCTTACCGGAGATCAGCAGAGCTTCTGTCCTGCTTCGTGACTTCTCTCAGAGACTGGCGTCAACACACCCGTGGACACACCCCTCCGACTATCAGGTACTATTTAACGCACTAAAACACTAGCAACACAATTGAAAGATAAGAGATTTCCCAGAATTATCCTAGTAAATGTGTTTAAAAACATCTGAAAGATGGAGGTGGAAAACTTTAGCCTTTAGCCACACAAACACATGGTGTTTCCTTGTTTAAAATACCCGGAGGTGAAGCTTTACTATGTATCAGAGCGGTCAAGCGAACATGGTCAACTGGCAGGTTTCGGTGAGAAAATTGTGGTAAAAAGTCGCCTCTTACCGGAGATCAGCGGAGCTTCTGTCCTGCTTCGTGACTTCTCTCAGAGACTGGCGTCAACACACCCGTGGACACACCCCTCCGACTATCAGGTACTATTTAACGCACTAAAACACTAGCAACACAATTGAAAAATAAGAGATTTCCCAGAATTATCCTAGTAAATGTGTTTAAAAACATCTGAAAGATGGAGGTGGAAAACTTTAGCCTTTAGCCACACAAACACATGGTGTTTCCTTGTTTAAAATACCCGGAGGTGAAGCTTTACTATGGATCAGAGCGGTCAAGCGAGCATGGTCAACTGGCAGGTTTCGGTGAGAAAATTGTGGTAAAAAGTCGCCTCTTACCGGAGATCAGTGGAGCTTCTGTCCTGCTTCGTGACTTCTCTCAGAGACTGGCGTCAACACACCCGTGGACACACCCCTCCGACTATCAGGTACTATTTAACGCACTAAAACACTAGCAACACAATTGAAAGATAAGAGATTTCCCAGAATTATCCTAGTAAATGTGTTTAAAAACATCTGAAAGATGGAGGTGGAAAACTTTAGCCTTTAGCCACACAAACACATGGTGTTTCCTTGTTTAAAATACCCGGAGGTGAAGCTTTACTATGGATCAGAGCGGTCAAGCGAACATGGTCAACTGGCAGGTTTCGGTGAGAAAATTGTGGTAAAAAGTCGCCTCTTACCGGAGATCAGCGGAGTTTCTGTCCTGCTTCGTGACTTCTCTCAGAGACTGGCGTCAACACACCCGTGGACACACCCCTCCGACTATCAGGTACTATTTAACGCACTAAAACACTAGCAACACAATTGAAAGATAAGAGATTTCCCAGAATTATCCTAGTAAATGTGTTTAAAAACATCTGAAAGATGGAGGTGGAAAACTTTAGCCTTTAGCCACACAAACACATGGTGTTTCCTTGTTTAAAATACCCGGAGGTGAAGCTTTACTATGGATCAGAGCGGTCAAGCGAACATGGTCAACTGGCAGGTTTCGGTGAGAAAATTGTGGTAAAAAGTCGCCTCTTACCGGAGATCAGCGGAGTTTCTGTCCTGCTTCGTGACTTCTCTCAGAGACTGGCGTCAACACACCCGTGGACACACCCCTCCGACTATCAGGTACTATTTAACGCACTAAAACACTAGCAACACAATTGAAAGATAAGAGATTTCCCAGAATTATCCTAGTAAATGTGTTTAAAAACATCTGAATCGCTCCCAATGCAATCGCCTTTAGTTTTTTCTAGTCCTTCACTCTAAATTTCCTCATCCACGAATCTTTCATCCTCGCTCAAATTAATGGGGAAATTGTCACTTCCTCGGTACGAATAGCTCTTGCTGCTGGAGGCTCACATTATAAACAATGTGAGGAACCCTACGACCAGTGATGTCATCGTCTGCTACTTCCGGTAAAGACAAGGCTTTTTTATTAGCGACCAAAAGTTGCGAACTTTATCGTGGATGTTCTCTACTAAATCCTTTCAGCAAAAATATGGCAATATCGCGAAATGATCAAGTATGACACATAGAATGGACCTGCTATCCCCGTTTAAATAAGAAAATCTCATTACAGTAGGCCTTTTACCTTTAATTATTTTCTGCCGTGCTCCCCCTAATGGACGGAATTAAAGCACACTTTGTAGCCACAATGCGAATTTCAGGGGAAATAGGGAATTTTCTTCTTATCAATCCACACAGCATTAAAATTGCATATTTACCTTATACATTACTTGATGTATTTACCGGACTATAGAGCGCACTCCACCAATAAAATTTCAGAAAAAATATTTTTCCATATATTGGCCACGCCGGACTATGTAAGCCACATATATACACGTTGTGGAATGAGTTAACACAGAAATAGTTTGTAAATGTTTATTTACATACCTTAATTGTTTCCAAGCGGCGCCTGTAACTAGGGCTGGGTGATATGGCCATTTTTTAATATCTCAATATTTTTAGGCTACGTTGCAATACACAATATATATTACGATATTTTGCCTTAGCCTTGAATCAACACTTGATACATATAATCACAGCAGTATGATGATTCTATGTGTCTACATTAAAACATTCTTGTTCATCCTGCATTAATATACAGTGGGGCAAAAAAGTATTTAGTCAGCCAGCGATTGTGCAAGTTCTCAAACTTAAAATGATGACAGAGGTCTGTAATTTTCATCATAGGTACACTTCAACTGTGAGAGACAGAATGTGAAAAAAAATAACAGGAATTCACATTGTAGGAATTTTAAAGAATTGATTTGTAAATTATAGTGGAAAATAAGTATTTGGTCAACCATTCAAAGCTCTCACTGATGGAAGGAGGTTTTGGCCCAAAATCTCACGATACATGGCCCCATTCATTCTTTCCTTAACACGGATCAATCGTCCTGTCCCTTTAGCAGAAAAACAGCCCCAAAGCATGATGTTTCCACCCCCATGCTTCACGGTAGGTATGGTGTTCTTGGGATGCAACGCAGTATTCTTCTTCCTCCAAACACGACGAGTTGAGTTTATACCAAAATGGATACATGGATGATACAGCAGAGGATTGGGAGAATGTCATGTGGTCAGATGAAACCAAAATAGAACTTTTTGGTATAAACTCAACTCGTCGTGTTTGGAGGAAGAAGAATACTGAGTTGCATCCCAAGAACACCAGACCTACTGTGAAGCATGGGGGTGGAAATATATATATATATATATATATATATATATATATATATATATATATGTATATGTGTAGATATGTATATGTTATGGATTTTTTTAAGCTTAATGGTTAATGTGACTAGAGTTCTCTTTGACTTTTATACGACAGCCAAGTCTTTCCTTTTTTATTAGCGTCTCTCGCTCTCTTCTGCTCTGTTTGCTTCAGTATCAAACGCCCTTTCTTCCTACATTTTTACATCACACTTCGAATACTGTTTTTGTCCTTTTAACGAATAATGACTAAAACGCCAACTCTCAACAGTGCCAACTAGTGGATTAAATGTGACGATACTAGCATCCGGTAGTTTTTTTTTTTTTTAAATGTGAGGCACGGCATATCGATGC
>NC_084612.1:7229616-7344616 GCF_033978795.1 Nerophis ophidion
TTTGTTTGTTAGTTAAGAAGCTAATTAGTCAGTCAGCTAACAGGACAGGTAATTGGCAATCAAACAAAGGAACTACCAAAACTATTTTACGAACCGGTCTGTGACTTTGTTGCTTAGTGAATCAGTCGGTTAGTTTGTCACTTTGCCAGTGCATCAGTAAGTTAGTTCCTTATTTTGCTAGCTAATGACTCCGTTTGTTTGTTAATTAAAACGCTAATTAGTCTGTCAGCCAGCTGACAGGACAGGTAATTGACGAACCGGTCTGTGACTTTGTTACTTAGTAAATCAGTCGGTTAGTTTGTCAGTTTGCCAGTGCCTCAGTAAGTTAGTTCATTATTTTGCTAGCTAATGACTCTGTTTGTTAGTTAAGACGCTAATTAGTCAGCCAGCTAACAGGACAGGTAATTGGCAATCAAACAAAGGAACTACCAAAACCATTTGACGAACCGGTCTGTGACTTTCTTACTTCGTGAATCAGTCGGTTAGTTTGTCACTTTGCCAGTGCCTCAGTAAGTTAGTTCATTATTTTGCTAGCTAATGACTCCGTTTGTTTGTTAGTTAAGACGCTAATTAGTCTGTCAGCCAGCTGACAGGACAGGTAATTGGCAATCAAACAAAGGAACTACCAAAACCATTTGACGAACCGGTCTGTGAGTTTCTTACTTCGTGAATCAGTCGGTTAGTTTGTCACTTTGCCAGTGCCTCAGTAAGTTAGTTCATTATTTTGCTAGCTAATGACTCCGTTTGTTTGTTAGTTAAGAAGCTAATTAGTCAATCAGCTAACAGGACAGGTAATTGGCAATCAAACAAAGGAACTACCAAAACCATTTGACGAACCGGTCTGTGAGTTTCTTACTTCGTGAATCAGTCGGTTAGTTTGTCACTTTGCCAGTGCCTCAGTAAGTTAGTTCATTATTTTGCTCGCTAATGACTCCGTTTGTTTGTTAGTTAAGACGCTAATTAGTCCGTCAGCCAGCTAACAAGACAGGTAATTGGCAATCAAACAAAGGAACTACCAAAACCATTTGACGAACCGGTCTGTGACTTTGTTACTTAGTAAATCAGTCGGTTACTTTGTCAGTTTGCCAGTGCCTCAGTAAGTTAGTTCATTATTTTGCTAGCTAATGACTCCGTTTGTTTGTTAGTTAAGAAGCTAATTAGTCAGCCAGCTGACAGGACAGGTAATTGGCAAACAAAGGAACTACCAAAACCATTTGACGAACCAGTCTGTGACTTTGTTACTTAGTGAAATTAGTCGGTTAGTTTGTCACTTAGCTAGTTAGCATGTCAGTTTGTTTTGTTCGCCAACTAATAAGTCAGTCAGTTTGTTGGGTGATTGATTGAAACTTTTATTAGTAGATTGCACAGTACAGTACATATTCCGTACAATTGACCACAAAATGGTAACACCCCAATAAGTTTTTCAATTTGTTTAAGTCAGGGTCCACGCTTTGTTCGTTAGCTGTTAAATGCTTCAGTCAGTTGTTTAATTTGATAGCCAGCTAAAAAGTCAGCCAGTTATCAGTTCAGCTAGCAAGTTAGTCAGATTTTTTTTGATGGTTATTAGTAAATCAGTCAAGAAGTAAGTGAGATAAACAACCAGCAGTTTGGTTAGTCAGAGGTTCCTGAGTTTGTTAACTGGACAGCTAAATTAGCTGGGCTATTCAGTCAGTTAATGACTTGGGTTTGTTATGGCGCGTTCTGTTTACCCCAAAACTTGTAAGTCGGAGCTGGGAACGACGTCACAGCGTTCCTGTTACGAGGTCAGAAATCAAGATGGTCATCCACGAAAGCTATTCTTGCGCTTACCTTGTTTGGATATAAAAAAGTAAGCCCTCTTTCTGCAACCTTTTTAACACGATATACATATGAAAATTATTTTAGTGTACATTAGTCATGTTACCATGTACAAACTTCCGTTCAGCCATCGTATATTTACCGTGTTTAGTGCGACAAAAACAAATCATAAGGTGCTGGCATTACGGAAGCTTATGTTAGTGTTTACATTCGGAGCAGCCATCTGCAATAAGAATCTTCCCAACTTTCCAAGTAGAAGGTCCGACCTCAAGGTCTGTTCCAGTTGACACTTCCAACTCGGAACTCAGAAATTTCAACTTGCCCGTACAAAAGGAATAGTTTTTAGAATTAGCTAGCTAGCAAGACAGTCTAAAATTTTGATAATTACTTAGCTAACTATTTCATCAGTCAGTTATGTTGGTCAATCATTGGTCAATTAGTTAGCTAACAAGACATTCTAAAAGTCTGCTCTGTACTGAGCCAGCTATTAAATAAGTTACTTTGTTGGTCAATTAGCTAACTAGCAAGACAGTGTAAATGTTTGTTAGTTACTGGGCTAGCTATTTAGTCAATTACTTTGTTGGTCAATTAGCTAGCTAACAAGGTGGTCTAAAAGTTTGCTCGTTACTGAGACAGCTATTAAATCAGTTACTTTGTTGGTCAAGTAGCTAGCTATAGAGACGGTCTAAAAGTTTGCTCGTTACTGAGACAGCTATTAAATCAGTTACTTTGTTGGTCAATTAGCTAACCGGCGAGACAGTGTAAATGTTTGCTAGTTACTGTGTTAGCTATTTGGTCAACTGGTCAGTCAATTACTTTTTTGGTCAATTAGCTAGCTAACAAGATAGTCTAAAAGTTTGCTCGTTACTGAGCCAGCTATTAAATCAGTTACTTTGTGGGTCAATTAGCTAGCTAACAGTTCAGTCTAAAAGTTTACTCATTACTGAGCCAGCTATTTAATCAGTTACTTTGTTGGTCAATTAGCTAACTAGCGAGACAATGTAAATGTTTGCTAGTTACTGGGCTAGCTATTTGGTCAAAAGGTTAGTCAATTACTTTGTTGGTCAATTAGCTAGCTAACAAGACGTTCTAAAGGTTTGCTCGTTACCGAGCTAGCTATTAAATCAGTCACTTTGTTGGTCAATTAGCTAACTGGTGAGACAGTGTAAATGTTTGCTAGTTACTGGGTTAGCTATTTGGTCAATTGGTCAGTCAATTACTTTTTTGGTCAATTAGCCAGCTAAAAAGACCGTCTAAAAGTTTGCTCGTTACTGAGTCAGCTATTAAATCAGTTACTTTGTTGGTCAATTAGCTAACTGGCGAGACAGTGTAAATGTTTGCTAGTTACCGGGCTAGCTATTTTGTCAATTGGTCAGTCAATTACTTTGTTGGTCGATTAGGTAGCCATCATGGCAGTCTAAATTATGATTGACAAGTTCCTGAAAGAAAATAAGGGACACCTTCTTGTCCAGTGTTCCACATTAATGTGCTACTTCATAAGAAAAATGCTACCATTTGCTTAATCCGATAAAATATCCTAAATAGGTCCTGGAATAAGTGATTATGTAGTTTATTATTGTTCATATATGAGCTTGTCAAAACATTTGTCATTCATTCTGTTGCCATACAGTAGAGATTAGTGATTCTCACAATGGTAGGCCAAAGAAGGAATTAAATATTGTAATGTAACTGTTTTAAGGAACAACAATAACTCAGCCGGCGCCAAAGAGCTATATAAAATAGGATCGAAACGCCAACGGAAAAGCTGGTGTAGCATAGTTCGGCCTGTTATCGGAATTGACGTGAAGTTTCTCACACAGCTCAACGCCCTCCACAAAAACACTCTGTAACTATAGACTGACAAATTTGGCACACACCTTTAGAAGACTGACATTTACTTGTGTAAAATTTGAAAATTCCAAAAAAAAATTCGATTAAATGTCACTAAATATTTGTCCAATGATTACGAAATTGTGACGGTGTATATTGCATGTATGCTAACATGTCTACCAATGCATTTGAAACACAACCAAGAACGGGTGTTGTTGATATTATTGATTTATATGCATCGTTTTTAGTCAGGCATGCAATAAAACCACTTGGTTGGTTCTAGGTATTGCAATCCCGGGTCCAAGACGAGTCTAGTACTATGACTTTTACTACTGGCAGCCGTCTCGTGTTTTACAACACCAACACCCGGCACCAGACGCCGTCGTCTTCTGGATGTTTGTGCGTGTTATTTATCACCTCTTGACACTTACGTCTGTGTGTTCTTTTCAGAACAACATGACCATGTTCTCAAATAAAGTAGGGAGGCACCGGGCGGGCGACCGGCTTCGCAGACAGAAGGGGGTGACCTGCACAGCTGCACCCCAGTAAGCCTTTGGATTCTCCAACGAGTGGCACACGGGGAAAAAAATGGATATTACTTTTTATGTCTTGGAATATTAAGTACTAACTTAGACCTTAGACCACGGGTGTCAAACTCAAATACAGAGAGGGCCAAAAGTTAAAACTGATCAAAGCCAAGGTTGAACAATATAACCTTTAAATAGGGACCCAAACAAGTTTTGCATTGAATATTGAACCAGCAAGGATTATATAACTTTATAAAGACATGCAAAATCCAGTTTCAAATAATAATAATTCAAAAATATCAATGGCATATCCAATATAATTTAAATAAAAATTGAATGCCTCTTTTCTATTTGCAGCCTTCTGAGGTAAATATCCAAATAAACTTTTTCCACAGGCTAATAATAAATTTGAAAATAAAAAAACAATAATGAATGAATTAAACATTCAAACCTTGAAGTAGCAAGAGAGTGCATGGATAAAACGTTAATTATTGCTCCATTTGCTACAATGATTTGCATTAACACTGAATATGGAACAAGCAATGCTTATATAACTTAATAATGCAAAATCAACTTTCAAAAACAAACGAAAAAACCTATTCGGCCATGTCTGCCTTGGCATCGCCGGTAAAATGTGCGGACCAAACGATCGGGACTTTCACATTGACACCGGAGAAACTTAAATCTGTCGATTGGTAAGTGTTTGTTTGGTATTAAATGTGGGTGAAAGGAAACGCTGGATGCAAATACAACTAGAAATGTACATACAGCCAGCCTAAATAGCATGTTAACATCGATTAGCTGGCAGTCATGCCGCAACCAAATATGTCTGATTAGCACATAAGTCAATAACATCAACAAAACTCACCTTTATGATTTCTTTGACTTTATCGTTGGAAATGCATCTGCTTTGAGTGTCGCGGGGTATCCACACATTCTTGCCATGTCTGTCGTAGCATCGCCGGTAAAATGTGCGGACCAACGTTAATTATTGCTCAATTTGCTACACTGATTTGCAATTAACACTGAAAATGGAACAAGCAACGCTTATATAACTTAATAATGCAAAATCAACTTTCAAAAAACAAACGAAAAAACATCAATGGTATATTAAATAAAAATTTGAATGCCTCTTTTCTATTTGCAGCCTTCTGAGGTAAATATCAACATTAACTTTTTAAAATTTTAGTTATTGCTTTAAGGGATTCTGGGTATTTGTTCTGTTGTGTTACGGTGCGGATGTTCTCCCGAAATGTTTGTCATTTTTGTTTGGTGTGGGTTCACATATTTGTAACAGTGTTAAAGTTGTTTATACGGCCACCCTCAGTGTGAGCTGAATGGCTGTTGACCAAGTATGCCGTGCATTCACTTGTGTGTGCATAGAAGCAGCATATATCATGTGACAGGGGCCGGCACGCTGTTTGTATGGAGGAAAAGCAGACGTGACGACAGGTCGTAGAGGACGCTAATTAAGGCACGCCCCCAATATTGTTGTCCGGGTGGAAATCGGGAGAATGGTTGCCCCGGGGAGGCTTTCGAGAGGGGCACTGGAAATGGGGAGGGTTGGCAAATATGAGTATTAGCAGTGTTAGTATAATACCGGCGGGCCAGCTCTAATGTTAATTTGATATTGCCTCAAGGGCCAAATGAAATTACACGACGGGCCGCGGGCCAGAGTTCGACACCCATGCTGTTAGACATTCTGTTCTTTAAATTAAAATACTACAAAAATCCACAGTCAACAATCCTCGTTTCTGGAATCTAGTTACCATTCTTGTCATTTTCCAAAATTTCAATGCTGTTGAGGGTTGGAAAAGTTAGCTTCTTTTGGTCGCCACGTTTTTGTTTTTTTTGTTGTTTTTTTAGCCATTTTACTATGAGAAAAAATAAAGACCTGTCAATCTGGTGTACAAAGAAATGAAGGATTATTTATAAAAAACAATCTCTTCGAATGTTTTCTTCCTATAGCTTCAGTTTAGCTCAAGTGTTGCTTTATTTATTGGACAGCAGATCTGTGCCGAAAGCAGTTTATTGTTATTAAACTATGAACTTGTTTTGAATAATAATAATGGTGAAGTCTTTATTCGTGTGTGCAATACATCAGTACCTTGTGCTGCTCAGATCGTCAGATTACTCACTACTCAGGTTCTGGATTATGTTTTCGCAATCTTTCTTGCTAATTTATTAGTCAGTCAATTAACTAAATTAGTTACTTTGCTCATTGCTTTGTTACTTAGCTAACTAGTCACTCTTTTCCACTATTTGTCAGTTACTTTCAGTAGTTAGCTTTTTGATCAGTCAGGTAGTTTGTTGGTCAATTTGCTAGCTATTGAGACAGTCTAAATCAGGGGTGCCCACACTTTTTCTGCAGGCGAGCTACTTTTCAATTGACCAACTCGAGGGGGATCTACCTCATTTATATATATCATTTATATTTATTTATTTATGAAAGAGACATTTTTGTAAACAAGTTAAATGTGTTTAATGATAATACAAGCATGTGTAACACATATAGATGTCTTTCTGTCACAAAGACAAGAATATAAGTTGGTGTATTACCTGATTCTGATGACTTGCATTGATTGGAATCAGACAGTAATGATGATAACGCCCACATTTTCAAATGGAGCAGAAAAAAAGTTGTCCTTTCTGTACAATACCACATGAAAGTGGTTGGTTTTTGGCATCTAATTCATCCAGCTTCCATACACTTTACAAGAAAAACATTGGCGGCAAATTCCGTAGCTTGCTTGATTGACATTCACGGCACCCGAGGGTCTTGTGAGATGACGCTGGCTGCTGCCAGTTCATTATTAGGAAAATATGACAGAGAGGAAGGCGAGAAACACTTTTTATTTCAACAGACTCTCGCGCCGTCCCTTCCGTCAAAACTCTAAAGGACGACTGCACATTTCCTATCTTCACAATAAAAGCCCTGCTTCATGCTGCCTGCGCTAACTAAATACAGAGTCTCGGAAAACTGGCGTGCACAAGTGATGTGCACGCCAGCTTTCTGAGGGATCGCTTGTGCACGCCAGTTTTCCGAGACTCTGTATTTAGTTAGCGCAGGCAGCATGAAGCAGGGCTTTTATTGTGAAGATAGGAAATATGCAGTCGGCCTTTAGAGTTTTGACGGAAGGTACGGCACGAGAGTCTGTTGAAATAAAAAGTGTTTCTCGCCTTCCTCTCGGTCATATTTTCATAATAATGATCTTGCAGCAGCCAGCGTCATCTCACAAGACCCTCCGGTACCGTGATTGTCATTTAAGTGACGTCTTGGTGAAGATTGATGATCACTAATTTTTAGGTCTATTTTTTTTAAAAGCCTGGCTGGAGATCGACTGACACACCCCCCGCGGTCGACTGGTAGCTCGCGATCGACGTAATGGGCACCCCTGGTCTAAATGTTTGTTAGTTACTTAGCTAGCTACTTCATCAGTCAATCAGTTGGTGAATTAGCTAGCTAGCAAGGCAGTCTGAATGTTTGCAAGTTACTTAATTAGCTATTAGATCAGTCAGTTACTTTGTTGGTCAATTAGCTAGCTAACGAGACAGTCCAAATGTTTGCTAATTACTGAGCCAGCTATTTGATCAGTCAATGACTTTGTTGGTCAATTAGCTAGCTATTGAGACAGTCTAAAAGTTTTAGTTACTTAGCTAGCTATTTGATCAGTCAGTTACTTTGTTGGTGAAGTAGCTAGCAAACAAGACAGGCTATATGTTTGCAAGTTACATAACCAGCTTTTAGATCACTCCGTTACTTTGTTGGTCGATTAACTAGCTGTCGAGACAGTCTAAATGTTTGTTAGTTACTTAGCTAGCTACTTCATCAGTCAACGTGTTGGTGAATTAGCTAGCTAGCAAGGCAGTCTAAATGTTTGCAAGTTACTTAATTAGCTATTAGATCAGTCAGTTACTTTGTTGGTCAATTAGCTAGCTAACGAGACAGTCCAAATGTTTGCTAATTACTGAGCTAGCTATTTGATCAGTCAATGACTTTGTTGGTCAATTAGCTAGCTATTGAGACAGTCTAAAAGTTTTAGTTACTTAGCTAGCTATTTGATCAGTCAGTTACTTTGTTGGTGAATTAGCTAGCAAACAAGACAGGCTATATGTTTGCAAGTTACGTAACTAGCTATTAGATCACTCAGTTACTTTGTTGGTCGATTAACTAGCTGTCTAGACAGTCGAAACGTTTGTTAGTTACTTAGTTATCTATTTGATCAGTCATTGGTCAACTAGGTAGGTAACAAGACACTCTAAATGTTTGCTGGTAACTGAGCTAGCTATTAGTTTAGTCAGTCACTTTTTTGGTCAATTAGCAAACTGGCGAGACAGTGTAAATGTTTGCTAGTTACTTAGCTAGCTATTTAATCAACATTTTGTTGGTGAATTAGCAAGCTAACAAGACAGTCTAAATGTTTGCTAGTTCCTGGCTTAGCTATTAGATCAGTCAGTTACTTTTCTTTGGTCAATGAGCTCGCTAACAAGGCAGTCTAAATCTTTGCTAATTACTTAACCAGCTATTTGATCGGTCAGTTACATTGGTCAATTAGCTGGGTAACAAGACAGTCTGAATGTTTGCTGTTAACTGAGCTAGCTATTAGTTTAGTCAGTCTCTTTGTTGGTCAATCAGCTAACCGGCGAGACAGTGTAAATGTTTGCTAGTTACTTAGCTAGCTATTTCATTAGTCATTTTGTTGATGAATTAGCTGGCTAACAAGACTGGTTATATGTTTGCAACTTACTTAACTAGCTATTAGATCAGTCAGTTACTTTGTTGGTCAATTAGCTAGCTATTGAGATAGTGTAAAAGTTTGAGTTACTTAGCTAGCTATTTGATCAGTCGGTTACTTTGTTGGTCAATCAGCTAGCAAACAAGACAGGCTATATGTTTGCAAGTTACACAACTAGCTATTAGATAACTCAGTTACTTTGTTGGTGAATTAGCAAGCTATTAAGACAGTCTAAATGTTTGCTAGTTACTGGCCTAGCTATTAGATCAGTCAATTACTTTTCTTTGGTCAATGAGCTCGCTAACAAGGCAGTCTAAATGTTTGCTAGTTACTGGCCTAGCTATTAGATCAGTCAATTACTTTTCTTTGGTCAATGAGCTCGCTAACAAGGCAGTCTAAATGTTTGCTAATTACTTAGCTAGCGATTTGATCAGTCAGTTACTTTCTTGGTCAATCAGTGAGCTATTGGTACAGTCTAAATCATTTTAGCTACATAGCTGGCTATTTCATCTGTCAATTACTCTGTTGGTGAATGAGCTAGCTAACAAGACAGTCTAGATGCTTTAAATTTTAGCTACTTTGCCAGCTATTCGATCAGATAGATACTTTCTTGGTCAATTAGCAAGCTAACAAGGCAGTTTAAATGTTTGCTCGTTACTTAGCTGGCTTTTTGATCAGTCAGTTACTTTGTTGGTCAATCAGTGAGGTATTGGTACAGTCTAAATGTTTGCGAGTTACTTAGCTATTTGATCAGTCAATTACTTTGTTGCTTAATTAACTAGCTATTGAGATTTTAAATGTTTGATAGCTACTTTCCATGCTAGACTTAGCTAATCAGCTAACCAGTCAGCACTTAATTGGAGTATTTGTTGGGTAGTTAATACTTATGTAGATACTAAACTTAGCTACTTTAATTACTAAGCTAGCTAATCAGTCCGTAACTTGAAACGTTGGTAATGAACTGGCAACTATTCAGTCAGTAGGTTATAGTTGCTTTGAGGTTGGTTAGCGATCCATTTAGTGTGTGAGTTTGATTAATCTACCAGCAAATCAGATTTTGTTTGCTAGCTATTTACTGTTTTTTTTTTTTTTTAAGTGAAATGGAGAAAAGAACAATGAAACCGTTCCAAAATGTTCCTCACAGGCAAACGCTTTCATGTGCAGACATCTAAAAGAATAAGGAAGAAGAAGATGAAGATCACTTTAATTGTTGCCTCGAGAGGGAAACGACTTTACTTTAAGACACGCTACATGCAACAATGACATGAAAACATAATTTATATATATATGTATATGTATATGTATATATATATATATATATATATATATGTATATATATATATATATGTATATATGTATATATATATATATGTATATATATATATATGTATATATGTATATATATATATGTATGTATATATATATATGTATATATATATATATATGTATATATGTATATATATATATATATGTATATATATATATATATGTATATATATATATTCATTTATATACATAAAATGCGTATATATGATACATATACAGTATATATACATATGTATGCATATATATATATATACCAAACAAGAATGACAAACACATTTCGGGAGAACATCGCACTGTAACACAACATAAACACAACAGAACAAATACCCAGAATACCATGCATCCCTAACGCTTCCGGGCTACATTATATACCCCCCCCCCCCAAACCCCGCCCACCTCAACCGACGCACGGAGGGGGTGGGGGGATTTGGTGCTAGCGGGGGTGTATAATGTAGCCCAGAATAGTAGGGATGCATGGGATTCTGGGTATTTGTTCTTTTGTGTTTGTTGTGTTACAGCGCTGATGTTCTCCCGAAATGTGTTTGTCATTCTCGTTTGGTGTGGGTTCACAGTGTGGCGCATATTAGTAACAGTGTTAAAGTTGTTTAAGCGGGCACCCTCAGTGTGACCTGTATGGCTGTTGAACAAGTATGCCTTGCAATCGTTTGCGTGTGTCTGCAGAAGCCTCATACGACATGTGACTGGGCTGGCAAGCTAATTGAACGTGTTGTAGAAGGCGCCAAAGACAGCGCCTTCATAGGATGCCCTTATTATTGTTGATTGAGGGAGATTCTGTAAACATTCGCAAGAGTAAATGATCTGACATTGGGTAGTCTCTCGAAATATTCGGGAGGGTTGGCAAGTGTGATGCTGTCAAGCGCCATTCATATAAAACTTGAGGGCCCCACTATCATTATATTTTTATATTAAGGTGCAGGCTGCATGTCAGAGACCCCTGGTTTATACATAAGCACAAAGTAAAAAAAAAAAAACTCTGTATGCAGTGTTATTTCATTTTAAATTCAAAAGTTTTGTGGCTCCCATTGTTTTCTTTATTTTGTGAAACGGGTCAAAATGGCTCTTTGAGTGGTAAAGGTTGCCGACCCCTGCTCTAGATTGTTTAAAGGGGAACATTATCACAATTTCAGAAGGGTTAAAACCAATAAAAATCAGTTCCCAGTGGCTTATTTTATTTTTTCAAGTTTTAAAAAAAATGTAACCTTCCCGGAATATCCCGAAAAAAGGCTTTAAAGTGCCTGATTTTCGCTACCTGCGAAGCCACTGTCCATTTTCCTATGACGTCATCCAGTGATTCCAATACAAACAACATGGCGGATACCACAGCAAGATATAGCGACATTAGCTCAGATTCAGACTCTGATTTCAGCGGTTTAAGCGATTCAACAGACTATGCATGTATTGAAACGGCTGGTTGGAGTGTGGAGACAGATAGCGAAAACGAAATTGAAGAAGAAACTGAAGCTATTGAGCGAATAGCTATTGATGCTATTCAGCCATGTCTGCCTTGGCATCGCCGGTAAAATGTGCGGACCAAAAGATCGGGACTTTCGCATTGACACTGGAGAAACTTAAATCCGTCAATTGGTAAGTGTTTGTTTGGCATTAAATGTGGGTAGAAGGAAATTCTGGATGCAAATACAACTACAAATGTACATGCAGCTAGCCTAAATAGCATGTTAGCATCGATTAGCTGGCAGTCATGCCACGACCAAATATGTTTGATTAGCACATAAGTCAATAACATCAACAAAACTTACCTTTGTGATTTATTTGACTTTATCGTTGGAAATGCATCTGCTTTGAGTGTCGCAGGGTGCCCACACATTCTTGCCATGTCTGTCAGAGCATCGCCGGTAAAATGTGCGGACCAAACGAGGGACTTTCGCGGAGCAACTTAAATCTGTCGATTGGTAAGTGTTTGTTTGGCATTAATGTGGACGGAGGGAAAGGCTGGATGCAAATATAGCTACAAATGAGGCATAACGATGCAATATGTACATACAGCTAGCCTAAATAGCATGTTAGCATCGATTAGCATGCCGTGCTAGTCGATGCACATTCTACGTAAATCAACTTGAATCCGTCCCTGATCGTGTTGTTACACCCTCCGACAACACACCGACGAGGCATGATGTCTCCAAGGTACCGGAAAACAGTCGAAAAAACGGAAAATAACAGAGCTGATTTGATGTGTGTGTGTAATGTGTTTGAGAAAATGGCGTTGACTACCTAGGTGACATCACGTTTTGACGTCATAGCTCCGAGAGCAAATAATAGAAAGGCGTTTAATTCGCCAAAATTCACCCATTTAGAGTTCGGAAATCGTTTAAATAATATATGGTCTTTTTTCTGCAACATCAAGGTATATATTGACGCTTACGTTGGTCTGGTGATAATGTTCCCTTTTAAAGATGTGTTGTCTCATATTCTGATTCGTTTCGCTTGCATTTGTTTGAGCTTTCTGCTAAAATGTGAAGCTAGTATGTTAAGCATGAATGTTGTGTGAGCTAAAGTGAAAATCCCGTGGCCGACTGCAGCTGCTCAGCAACACTGGGCTCACTACTCACGCTTTCATGTTTAAGCTTAGCGGCTTATTTATCGTCCAGTGTCCTCCAGGCCTTTTTGCTACCTCACAAAGATTGCCGCCTGTCAAATGCAAACTGCACTGCATGTTATGTAATGCATGTCATGTACTGCATGTTATGTACTATATGTTATGTACTGCATGTTATGTATTGTATGTTACGTGACCAATGAAGACCGATCAATTCCACCCTTAGGTTTTTAAGAAGTACGCCGCTAAACTTTTTCTTGCCGCACATTCAGAGGCGTTGAACGCGTGTTTAACGTGACAAGAAAGACTTAAGTGTACTTCAATAAACCACAATGTTTCAATATCAAAGATGGAGAGAGGAAGAGTTGAGCCCCGCTAGATGATTTGAGCATACAAATCACCGATGGTATACATGGAACACTTTTTTAAAATTCTCTAATTCTAAAGCATTATCGACATGAAAGCTAGCCAGCTAGTTAGTCCTTTTCTCATTTACCTGCAATTCAGTCAGTTTGTTGGATTGATATTGGTTGATTAGCTAACTAGCTAACCTGTATATTAGTTACGTTGTTAGCAAGATAGCTAACAATTGTTATTGACTGTCTAGCTTTTAAACACTAGAATTAACAATCAGAATTCTTTGCCAGCTAGCTAACAAAGTAACTAATTTACTGACTAACTAGCTAGCAAAGTAACAAACTGACTGACTGGCTAAATAGATAGCTAACTGATTGTTAATTCTGGTGTTTAAAAGCTAGACAATCAATCATAATCTAAGTTACTGATTAGCTAGCTAGCTAATCAGTAACTTAGTTACTTTGTTAGCTAGTTTATTACTTTCGAAGCTCGCAAGGTTAGTTAGCAAGTAAACAAGCCAGTTTATTCGTGTTTGGAAACTACATTATTAGTACAATTAATATCTAATGATTGAGTTAGCTACCTACCTAAATGGTAAATGGGTTAAACTTGTATTGCACTTTTCTACCTTCAAGGTACTCAAAGAGCTTTGACACTATTTCCATATTCACCCATTCACACACACATTCACACACTTTCATGTAAGGCCCTAACCATGACCGACCAGGAGCAAAGGTGACGGACACAACGAACGTGACGAGCCGGGGAATCGAACCAGGAACCCTCAGGTTGCTGGCACGGCCATGCTACCAACCAAGCCATGTTGTCTAATAAGTTAGTCACCTAGTTCTTCAGTCTGTTTGTTATTTCTCTTTTAAATGTGTCGCTCAGTTAGTTACTTGATAGCTAGCTAACAAGTCAGTCAGTTATCCTATCCTAGTCAAACTGTTTGTTGGTTACACAGTTAGCTAGTAAACTGTTAGATAGCGAAGGATTTCAGTATTTTAATGCCAACTATATATATTGTTAGCATACACATACACCTAATAAAATGAGTATATTGATCTTACTATCATTTATGCATGCTATGTATTAAAGTATATCATTAGATATTACTGTAAATGGTTAGTTCTAAGGCCATGTCCACACTAAGTTGTTTAACCTCTTAATCAAATAATTATTTAGCCTAAGCCCCGTTTCAGCCACACTAAACCAGCGTTTAAGGTCCCCCCTCCTTGGACAATTTTTTACACGGATAAATCAGCCGTGTAATTCTTCAATCTCCGGCACTTAGCTTTGTGTGGACTCATTGCTCGTTTACAAAGTGTGTTGGGAGAGGAAGTGAGGCCAGAAAGACCGCGCCCACACAGGAAGTGACATCAGAAAGAACGCGCCACAGCCAGCTTCATAATAAAGCGGTTTCGTAACTCGGAGGTAAACACTGGAAATATGGAGGCGAGTCATCCAGGCATGCCCGTGTTTTTCCTTCTAGATGTACAGACGCTTGTGGAAATTACCCATGAATACCTTAAGAGAAAGCGATTGCAACTATTTCGGATGCAACCCTTCTCAGACGGCAAGAGAACTTTCCTATGTCCGGCCGGGTCAGTTTTGTTTCTACTTAGCGAAAAACTTTGTTCATTTGTCAATCAATCAATCAATCAATGTTTACTTATATAGCCCTAAATCACTAGTGTCTCAAAGGGCTGCACAAACCACTACGACATCCTCGGTAGGCCCACATAAGGGCAAGGAAAACTCACACCCAGTGGGACATCGGTGACAATGATGACTATGAGAACCTTGGAGAGGAGGAAAGCAATGGATGTCGAGCGGGTCTAACATGATACTGTGAAAGTTCAATCCATAATGGATCCAACACAGTCGCGAGAGTCCAGTCCAAAGCGGATCCATCACAGCAGCGAAAGTCCCGTTCACAGTGGAGCCAGCAGGAAACCATCCCAAGCGGAGGCGGATCAGCAGCGCAGAGATGTCCCCAGCCGATACACAGGCGAGCAGTACATGGCCACCGGATCGGACCGGACCCCCTCCACAAGGGAGAGTGGGACATAGAAGAAAAAGAAAAGAAACGGCAGATCAACTGGTCTAAAAAGGGAGTCTATTTAAAGGCTAGAGTATACAAATGAGTTTTAAGGTGAGACTTAAATGCTTCTACTGAGGTGGCATCTCGAACATTGGCATTCCAGAGTACTGGAGCCCGAACGGAAAACGCTCTATAGCCCGCAGACTTTTTTTGGGCTTTGGGAATCACTAATAAGCCGGAGTCCTTTGAACGCAGATTTCCTGCCGGGACATATGGTACAATACAATCGGCAAGATAGGATGGAGCTAGACCGTGTAGTATTTTTGTCGAAGGAGAGACAACGAGAATGCGAGCTCCCGTGGATGATGGAAATGGAAATGCTGATTATCGGTCCTGCTCGACACCGACACCTATGTATTAATACCACCTTAACATTTGACAACTAAACAATTACACAAGGCGACTCAGTAAAGGATCTGGGTGTTATGTTTGACCCAACTCTCTCGTTTGAGTCACACATCAAGAGTCTTACTAAAACGGCCTTCTTTCATCTCTGTAATATTGCTAAAATTCGTTCCATGTTGTCCACTAGCGACGTTGAGATCATTATTCATGCGTTGTTACGTCTTGTCTCTAATACTCTAACGTATTATTTTCGGGTCTATCCATGTCTTTTGTGTTTTACCATGATTTGATTAAAGTGGAACCCGAGTTAAACAAGTTGAAAAACTTATTCGGGTGTTACCATTTAGTAGTCAATTGTACGGAATATGTACTGTACTGTGCAATCTACTAATAAACGTTTCAATCGATCAAAGTCTAGCATTAAAAGATTACAGTTGGTACAAAATGCGGCTGCTAGACTTTTGACAAGAACAAGAAAGTTTGATCACATTACGCCTGTACTGGCTCACCTGCACTGGCTTCCTGTGCACTTAAGATGTGACTTTAAGGTTTTACTACTTACGTATAAAATACTACACGGTCTAGCTCCATCCTATCTTGCTGATTGTATTGTACCATATGTCCCTGCAAGAAATCTGCGTTCAAAGAACTCCGGCTTATTAGTGATTCCCAGAGCCCCAAAAAAGTCTGCGGGCTATAGAGCGTTGTCTATTCGGGCTCCAGTACTCTGGAATGCCCTCCCGGTAACAGTTAAAAATGCTACCTTAGTAGAAGCCTTTAAGTCTCACCTTAAAACTCATTTGTATACTCTAGCCTTTGAATAGACTTCCTTTTTAGACCAGTTGATCTGCCGTTTCTTTTCTTTTTCTCCTCTGTCCCACTCTCCCTTGTGGAGGGGAGAAGGGGCACAGGTCCGGTGGCCATGGATGAAGTACTGGCGGTCCAGAATCGGGACCCAGGATGGACCGCTCACCTGTGTATCGGCTGGGGACATCTCTGCGTTGCTGATCCACCTCCGCTTGGGATGGTTTCCTGTTGGCTCCACTATGGACGGGACTCTCTCTACTGTGTTGGATCCACTTTAGACTGGACTCTCACGTTTGTGTTGTATGCACTATGGATTGAACTTTCACAGTATCATGTTAGACCCGCTCGACATCCATTGCTTTCGGTTCCCCAAGAGGCTGGGGGTTGCCCACATATGGGGTCTTCTCCAAGGTTTCTCATAGTCATCATTGTCACCGACGTCCCACTGGGTGTGAGTTTTCCTTGCCCTTATGTGGGCTCTACCGAGGATGTCGTTGTGGTTTGTGCAGCCCTTTGAGACACTAGTGATTTAGGGCTATACAAATAATCATTGATTGATTTATTGATATTATGTTAGATCCAGTATGGACTACACCTCCACAATATCATGCTAGACCCACATCTGCGGTCCTTCCAAGGTTTCTCATTGTCCCATTGGGTTGAGTTTTTTCCTTGCCCTGATGTGGGATCTGAGCCGAGGATGTCGTGGTGGCTTGTGCAGCCCTTTGACACACTCGTGATTTAGGGCTATATAAATAAACATTGATTGGTGTGATTAAAAATGGAAGTGCGTGCTTTGTATTACTTGGCTGTTGAGGAAAACGGGGAATGCATTTGGACTGGCAAAGAAGACTGTATCAGTTATTGTCCGCCACGTATGTCGCAGACTCAACGTCTAGGTCCAGAGTATATAAAGTCAACAAACATGAAAGGACATTGAAGGTGAAGGCAAAAGAGTGAGTAGTGCCCTGACCAGATTTCTAGATCCCTCGTTTTATTGATGTAAAATGTTCTTTATCACATTGTTTACGTGTCTAATAGAGATTTGATTCATTTATGATGGCTCAGGTGTGATTCACTACAATAGGGCCCCACAGCACAGTGTCCATCTATCCATCATCTTCTGCTTATCCGAGGTCGGGTCGCGGGGGCAGCAGCCTAAGCAGGGAAGCCCAGACTTCCCTCTCTCCAGCCACTTCGTCTAGCTCTTCCCGGGGGATCCCGAGGCGTTCCCAGGCCAGCCGGGAGACATAGTCTTCCCAACGTGTCCTGGGTCTTCCCCGTGGCCTCCTACAAGTTGGACGTGCCCTAAACACCTCCCTAGGGAGGCGTTCGGGTGGCATCCTGACCAGATGATCGAACCACCTCATCTGGCTCCTCTCGATGTGGAGGAGCAGCGGCTTTACTTTGAGTTCCTCCCGGATGGCAGAGCTTCTCACCCTATCTCTAAGGGAGAGACCCGCCACACGGCGGAGGAAACTCATTTCGGCCGCTTGTACCCGTGATCTTATCCTTTCGGTCATGACCCAAAGCTCATGACCATAGGTGAGGATGGGAACGAAGATTGACCGGTAAATTGAGAGCTTCGCCTTCCGGCTCACCTCCTTCTTCACCACAATGGATCGGTACAAAGTCTGCATTACTGAAGACGCCGCACCGATCCGCCTGTCGATCTCACGATCCACTCTTCCCCCACTCGTGAACAAGACTCATAGGTACTTGAACTCCTCCACTTGGGGCAGGGTCTCCTCCCCAACCCGGAGATGGCACTCCACCCTTTTACGGGCGAGAACCATGGACTCGGACTTGGAGGTGCTGATTCTCATTCCGGTCGCTTCACACTCGGCTGCGAACTGGATTCCAGTTAATTGAAATACCACAACACTGGATATTGTTCAGACAAGTTACACTACATTTAAGAACTTACACACAAAGCAACACTGGAGATGACTATGACCTGTGCATTTTCCGCACATGCGTACTAAATTGGTTGCGCAGGCGGCGGGCGGCGGGGGTCTTAAACAGTGGCATTGTTGTGTGTGGGCACGGATAAGTTTAGGTGTGATTTACCCTGGATAACCTTATCCGGCTTAGTGTAAACGAGGCATCAATCAATCAATCAATCAATCAATCAATGTTTATTTATATAGCCCCAAATCACAAATGTCTCAAAGGACTGCACAAATCATTACGACTACAACATCCTCGGAAGAACCCACAAAAGGGCATGGAAAACTCACACCCAGTGGGCAGGGAGAATTCACATCCAGTGGGACGCCAGTGACAATGCTGACTATGAGAAACCTTGGAGAGGACCTCAGATGTGGGCAACCCCCCCCCCCCCCCCCCCCCCCCCTCTATGGGACCGAAAGCAATGGATGTCGAGCGGGTCTAACATGATACTGTGAAAGTTCAATCCATAGTGGCTCCAACACAGCCGCGAGAGTTCAGTTCAAGCGGATCCAAGACAGCAGCGAGAGTCCCGTCCACAGGAGACCATCTCAAGCGGAGGCGGATCAGCAGCGTAGAGATGTCCCCAACCGATACAGGCGACCGGTCCATCCTGGGTCCCGACGAGCGGTCCATCCTGGGTCTCGACTCTGGACAGCCAGTACTTCATCCATGGTCATCGGACCGGACCCCCTCCACAAGGGAGGAGGGGACATAGGAGAAAGAAAAGAAGCGGCAGATCAACTGGTCTAAAAAAAGAGGACTATTTAAAGTCTAGAGTATACAAATGAGTTTTAAGGTGAGACTTAAATGCTTCTACTGAGGTAGCATCTCGAACTGTTACCGGGAGGGCATTCCAGAGTACTGGAGCCCGAACGGAAAACGCTCTACAGCCCGCAGACTTTTTTTGGGCTCTAGGAATCACTAATAAGCCGGAGTCTTTTGAACGCAGATTTCTTGCCGGACATATGGTACAATACAATCGGCAAGATAGGCTGGAGCTAGACCGTGTAGTAGCATAAAGTAACATAAAAAATGGACACACAACAGAGCGCTGACATGACAGTGTGAGGTATTTACGAGTGGCAATAATCATCAAGATGAGCCAGCAGAGGAGCAGTTACCATGGAAACTGGACTCAAATGGGACAAAGACAAATAAACCCAGTTTTGGATGAGTTTATCAGCCTTTGTGGAAAAGGAGAAGACTGAAGAAGCAGGATATCTCCCTTTCCCTGCCATAAGGGAATTGTTGTTTTTTTTTGCTTCAAACAAACACTGGAGAATAATTATAAGATGGTGAACCTGAATATTGACAACAATTTGGGACTAAGATTAAACAAACACGCATAGGAGAAAAAAATATCCTCCCTTCGTTTCATTAGTCAGTTAGTTAGAAGGCCCAGGAGTCAGTTAGCTACACCAGTGTTTTTCAACCTTTTTTTGAGCCAAGGCACATTTTTTTCATTAAAAAAATACAGAGGCACACTACCAGCAGAAAAGGTTAAAAAAAAAATGAAACTCCACCAGGTTGTGGTGCCTTATTTTGAGTTTGTTGTTGTTTCCTGTGTGTAGTGCTTTAGTTCCTGTCTTGCACTGACTTTTCCTGTTTTGATGGTGTTCTCCTGTAGCAGCTTCACGCCTTCCTTTGAGTGCTATTGCCCGCACCTGCTTTGTTTTGGCAATCAAGACTATTTATCAATCAATCAATCAATGTTTATTTATATAGCCCCAAATCACAAATGTCTCAAAGGACTGCACAAATCATTACGACTACAACATCCTCGGAAGAACCCACAAAAGGGCAAGGAAAACTCACACCCAGTGGGCAGGGAGAATTCACATTCAGTGGGACGCCAGCGACAATGCTGACTATGAGAAACCTTGGAGAGGACCTCAGATGTGGGCAAACCCCCCCCCTCTAGGGGACCGAAAGCAATGGATGTCGAGCGGGTCTAACATGATACTGTGAAAGTTCAATCCATAGTGGCTCCAAGACAGCAGTGAGAGTCCCGTCCACAGGAAACCATCTCAAGCGGATCAGCAGCGTAGAGATGTCCCCAACCGATACAGGCGAGCGGTCCATCCTGGGTCCCGACGAGCGGTCCATCCTGGGTCTCGACTCTGGACAGCCAGTACTTCATCCATGGTCATCGGACCGGACCCCCTCCACAAGGGAGGGGGGGACATAGGAGAAAGAAAAGAAGCGGCAGATCAACTGGTCTAAAAAGGAGGTCTATTTAAAGGCTAGAGTATACAGATGAGTTTTAAGATGAGACTTAAATGCTTCTACTGAGGTAGCATCTCGAACTGTTACCGGGAGGGCATTCCAGAGTACTGGAGCCCGAACGGAAAACGCTCTATAGCCCGCAGACTTTTTTTGAGCTCTAGGAATCACTAATAAGCCGGAGTCTTTTGAACGCAGATTTCTTGCCGGGACATACGGTACAATACAATCGGCAAGATAGGCTGGAGCTAGACCGTGTAGTATTTTATACGTAAGTAGTAAAACCTTAAAGTCACATCTTAAGTGCACAGGAAGCCATTGCAGGTGAGCCAGTACAGGCGTAATATGATCAAACTTAAGTTTAAGTTGTGCGTACGCTACCCTTCTTTGTGGGGACGTTGGTGATCGTCATATCATGCACGGATGTGCTTTGTGGACGCCGTCTTTGCTCCACACGCTGTAAGTTTTTGCTGTCGTCCAGCATTCTGTTTTTGTTGACTTTTTAGCCGGTTCAGTTTTACTTTTGCTTCCTATGCCTCAGTGCCTTTTCCTAGCGGGAGTTGCCTTTTTGTTAATTTTTGGTGTAAGCATTACATACCCTTTTACCTGCACGCTGTCTCCCGCTGTGCTCTGCATATTGGGATCACGACAAACCATCCTCGACACGTTAAGACTTGTAAAAAGCAATGAACTACCTGCTGCCACCTACTGACATGGAGTATTACAAGATGACTCTGCCAAGCTCTACTCAGCACCGGCACCAGACATTGGCACAATGTTTTGATAATTGATTTGCATATAATATTTTTTGGAGCAATTCGGTGAAATTTCATAATTTCCCACGGCACACCAGACAATATCTCACAATATCGCACAGTGGTTGAAAATCACTGAGCTAGACAACTAGCTGTTCGGTTGATAGGAGGTTCCATAATTTGTTAGTTGAATAGCTAATCAAAGTGGTTATACTTAGCTACCTATTCGGCCGGGTCGTTATTTTTCAAGTTTGTTAGCTAGCCAACATTAAGCCAGTTTGTTTGTCACTTAGCTACTCGGGCAATATTGAGTTAATCAGTCAGTGAGTTAGCTCGTCAGTCAGTCAGCTAGTTCTTTAGCAAGTAAGTGACATACCTTACATTCAGTTCATTAGATGTTTAGTTATTTAGTTGCTTAGTTATTGTATTTGTTTGCTAACTAGCTAGCAAGATAGTTTGTAACATTGTTAGTTATTCAGTAAGTTGGGATGGGTACCATATCAAGTACTTTTTTGGCACCAACCGAATCCCACTGGTCGTACCATTTCACGTAAAATCCAACTGTGCCATGTTTCGGTACCCGGATTGCATGACTCTTCACACTTCAGCCCTCGGCGCTCACTCTAGCAGCACTGAAAGCGGACTCAGACAAACTACCTCTCGATACTCTAGCCTTTAAATAGACTCCCTTTTTAGACCAGTTGATCTGCCGTTTCTTTTCTTTTTCTTCTATGTCCCACTCTCCCTTGTGGAGGGGGTCCGGTCCGATCCGGTGGCCATGTACTGCTTGCCTGTGTATCGGCTGGGGACATCTCTGCGATGCTGATCCGCCTCCGCTTGGGATGGTTTCCTGCTGGCTCCGCTGTGAACGGGACTCTCGCTGCTGTGTTGGATCCGCTTTGGACTGGACTCTCGCGACTGTGTTGTATCCATTGTGGATTCAACTTTCACAGTATCATGTTAGACCCGCTCGACATCCATTGCTTTCCTCCTCTCTAAGGTTCTCATAGTCATTATTGTCACCGACGTCCCACTGGGTGTGAGTTTTCCTTGCCCTTATGTGGGCCTACCGAGGATGTCGTGGTGGTTTGTGCAGCCCTTTGAGACACTAGTGATTTAGGGCTATATAAGTAAACATTGATTGATTGATTGATTGATAAATGTTGCAACTTTCAATGCCAACAAAGTATTTCACTCAAAAAGCTATCCAATCTAAGTTAAGTAAGGCTCCACTTTTCCGAAAACGGGCTAGCTTGATGCTGATACAGATTGGCTTCTTTACTGACATGCTACTGATTAGCATTAGCGATTTTACATGGCAATTCCAACACCTCCAAGGGTTTTCATGAAAACGACAACTAGGATGTGTCACGGCCAGAACAGGACTCTGAACACAGATGCAGGATTTAAGAAAATATATTTATTTGGATAAGGGAAACGGTCCCAAAAGGGAGAAACTAAACAGGCTATCAAAACCGAGCTTACCTAACCTCTAAACTAACAAAAATCTCAATAACCCCCTCCCTTGTGGAGGGGGTCCGGTCCGATGACCATGGATGAAGTACTGACTGTCCAGAATCGAGACCCAGGATGGACCGCTCGTCGGGACCCAGGATGGGACCGCTCGCCCGTATCGGTTGGGGACATCTCTACGCTGCTGATCCGCTTGAGATGGTTTCCTGTGGACGGGACTCTCACTGCTGTCTTGGAGCCACTATGGATTGAACTTTCACAGTATCATGTTAGACCCGCTCGACATCCATTGCTTTCGGTCCCCTAGAGGGGGGGGGGTTGCCCACATCTGAGGTCCTCTCCAAGGTTTCTCATAGTCAGCATTGTCACTGGCGTCCCACTGAATGTGAATTCTCCCTGCCCACTGGGTTGTGAGTTTTCCTTGCCCTTTTGTGGGTTCTTCCGAGGATGTTGTAGTCGTAATGATTTGTGCAGTCCTTTGAGACATTTGTGATTTGGGGCTATATAAATAAACATTGATTGATGGAATAAACTCAAAACGCTCCACCAGCGGAGGGAAAAAAAGGTGGTAAGAATACCAAATGCAAAATACAACCAAAAAGCGCTCCAACGGAGGCAATGCTAAGAAGCTAATCTTACCTGACAAAAAGGTTTACAAACAAATAAAGTCCCGTGGATCAAAAGGGTACAAAAACGTGGCAATGACTGTGGACATGGAACGCTGGAGGTACGCACAAAAGATACGAAACACTCTTGCACAGGACATGAGGAGGGCGAGACATTTATACACATGAGGGAGGGTGACACAAGTGGGCAAAATCAGGCAATCAGGAAGGACGTCAGACCAGTGAAACAGGAGTAAGGGCAAGTGATCTGAAACGAGGGCGGAGTCAGCATTTCAAAATAAAACAGGAAAATGAAAAAACATGAAACCAGACGAAACCCAGACAAGACTTCACCCCAGGTGTGACAGGATGCACATTACAAACAACTGATGCGTATTAACTACAATACTTACAGTATTAACACTTTGTGGGACGCAACAAAAATATTAAACACCTTAAACGAAACACTACTGCCATCTAATGTCTGGGGCTTGCAACTGTATTTGCAACTTAATGGTACACTAGTAAATGGTAATGTGATGATAATAAAACACGATATAACAACTGGACAGCAGTTATCATCATCAGCTCAATTTTAAATGTTGTAAAATGTTTCTTTATTTTATTATGAAAAAGAGTTAATATTTATTAACACACAACCGTACCAAATATTGTGACCGTTGAGTACAGGTATCGATTCCCAGGTACCGGGAATTTGTACAGCACAAGAACGGTACCCATACGTATCAATCATTTACACATTAGCTAGTTAACGAGTGTATAGTTAGTTGAATTGTTTGTTACCTTGCTAGCTAGTCAGTGAGAGAGATGCAACGTAACTTTAAAGACCTCTCAAAATAAAACATCCATCCATTTTCTACCGCTTATTCCCTTTCGGGGTCGCGGGGGGTGCTGGCGCCTATCTCAGCTACAATCGGGCGGAAGGCGGGGTACACCCTGGACAAGTCGCCACCTCATCGCAGGGCCAACACAGATAGACAGACAACATTCACACTCACATTCACACACTAGGGCCAATTTAGTGTTGCCAATCAACCTATCCCCAGGTGCATGTCTTTGGAAGTGGGAGGAAGCCGGAGTACCCGGAGGGAACCCACGCATTCACGGGGAGAACATGCAAACATTTACTTCAAAAATGTACTTTAAATCGTAAATAATGAGCAAAAGTACATAAGCTGGGCAGGTATTTTTTGTGTTTTAGGATGTGCCGTCGAGTTAAATCAACCACGGGATCCCACTTCTGACACCAAATTGTGATGTAATGAAAATGAAGCCTTTGTGTTTACTTTGTCAATACTTTTGTATCGGACTGTTATTTTATGGGTGGTTCAAAAAAATATTTTGACTTGGAAACGTTTAATATTTTTTAAGTTTAGTACTAACACAAAAAAGTGTCAATGATGCTGACTTAAATAGGTGGAAATGAGCGTGTGTGTGTGTGTGTGTGTGTGTGTGTGTGTGTGTGTGTGTGTGTGTGTGTGTGTGTGTGTTCTTTGTTTCCAGCAGATTGGCTCGGTGGCTTTGAAGTGTTGAATTGGCTTAGCGGGGGGGTTGAAATTGAGCAAAAGGCAAGATGCTAAAGTGTGAGGATGAAGAGACACAAGGCGAACAAGGAGAGAGAGAGAGATTGTATGATAATGTACATCTGTTATCTCAATTTATGGCCTTTCTACACTTTTTTTTTCATGTGCAGCCCTTTCCTTATCTATCCCTGAACTTCAAAGCAGATGTAGCTTTTGGATAATGCAAATGATCACAATGCGCTGCTTTCTGCGCACTTCATCATTTGCATCACACCAGTGTGTGTGTGTGTGTGTGTGTGTGTGTGTGTGTGTGTGTGTGTGTGTGAGCGCGGACGGTGGCAGAATTCATGCTAATTGGCACAAGCCGACTTTTATGTGCGCTAAAAAAGGCCACAAATGTAAAACACTTGTATTGTTGGCAGGTGCCTTCAATTCGTTAAATGTTGACCTTTCACCTTCTTGCTGCTGGGATAGGCTCCAGCAACCCCCCCCCAACCTGGATTATATGCATTAATTATATGCACTAATGAAGAAAAAAAATATATATATATATATCCATCCATCCATTTTTTACCGCTTATTCCCTTTTGGGGTCGCGGGGGGCGCTGGTGCCTATCTCAGCTACAATCTGGCGGAAGGCGGGGTACACCCTGGACAAGTCGCCACCTCATCGCAGGGCCAACACAGATAGACAGACAACATTCACACTCACATTCACACACTAGGGCCAATTTAGTGTTGCCAATCAACCTATCCCCAGGTGCATGTCTTTGGAAGTGGGAGGAAGCCGGAGTACCCGGAGGGAACCCACGCATTCACGGGGAGAACATGCAAACTCCACACAGAAAGATCCCGAGCCTGGATTTGAACCCAGGACTGCAGGACCTTACATATATATATATATATATATATATATATATATATATATACACACATTTTTAATACATAGCAGCTAATTTAACAAACAACCACATTCAACCCACATACTTATTTTAGATGTTTTTTTTTATATTAGCTAATAATAATAATAATAATAATAATACTAATAGAGTAGTAGTTCTCAAATGTTTTTCATAAAGTACCACCTCAGAAAACACTTGGCTCTCCAAGTACCCCAATGATGACCAACATTAAAATACAGTAGCGGAGTAGACCCAGGTATTGTTTAAAAACAAGGTAGAGGTTTTACTCACCGAGTATTTTGAATTTTTTTGGGCCACTGTAACAGTTTGAAAAGCCACACTCTGTTAGGATATTTAATTAAGTGATTCTTTGTCGTACTCATACCACTGTTTGAGAATCACTGATATAGAGAATATCTACTGTACATAAATAATACAAATAAATAAAATTATTTTAAATCCTATTTATTACACATTACCTAAAGCAGTTTTGTTGACTTGAACAAATATTAAATCATATATAGGAATATACAGAATAAAATGGTTGGATTATAAAAATAAAACTCATACGTAAATATTTTACATACATTGATTGGGGACGGCGTAATGCTGTTGGGAGAGTGGCTGTGCCAGCAACCTGAGGGTTCCTGATTCAATCCCCACCTTTGGTTGCAATGGGTTGTACTTGTGTAGCGCTTTTCTACCTTCAAGGTACTCAAAGCGCTTTGACACTACTTCCACATTTCCCCATTCACACACACATTCACACACTGATGGAGGGAGCTGCCATGCAAGGCGCTAACCAGCACCCATCAGGAGCAAAGGTGAAGTGTCTTGCTCAAGGACACAACGGACGAGGTTGGTACTAGGTGGGGGTTGAACCAGGGACCGTCGGGTTGCGCATGGCCACTCTTCCACTGCGCCACGCCGTCCCCTTCTACTAACCTTGTCACGTCCGTTGTGTCCTTGAGCAAAACACTTGACCCTTGCTCCTGATGGGTCGTGGTTAGGGCCTTGCATGGCAGCTCCCGCCTTCAGTGTGTGAATGGGTGAATGTGGAAGTAGTGTCAAAGCGCTTTGAGTACCTTGAAGGTAGAAAAGCGCTATACAAGTATAACCCATTTAACATTCAGGAACTATTGCAGGGTTCAACTAATCGAATTTAGGACTTTTTTTAAGCTAATAATTATAACAATTTAAGATAATTTTACATTCATAAAGACAAATAAATTGAAACTATCCATCCATCCATCCATTTTCTACCGCTTATTCCCTTTTGGGGTCGCGGGGGGCGCTGGCGCCTATCTCAGCTACAATCGGGCGGAAGGCGGGGCACACCCTGGACAAGTCGCCACCTCATCGCAGGGCCAACACAGATAGACAGACAACATTCACACTCACATTCACACACTAGGGCCAATTTAGTGTTGCCAATCAACCTATCCCCAGGTGCATGTCTTTGGAAGTGGGAGGAAGCCGGAGTACCCGGAGGGAACCCACGCATTCACGGGGAGAACATGCAAACTCCACACAGAAAGATCCCGAGCCTGGATTTGAACCCAGGACTGCAGGACCTTCGTATTGTGAGGCAGACGCACTAACCCCTCTGCCACCGTGAAGCCCAAAAAAATTGAAACTAATGTATATTAAATTATGCACACCATTGTGTCGATATTAACTGTCAATATAAATGAAAAAATGTACACTTAATACAGAAGATCACTCAATCAATCAATCAATGTTTACTTATATAGCCCTAAATCACTAGTGTCTCAAAGGGCTGCACAAACCACTACGACATCCTCGGTAGGCCCACATAAGGGCAAGGAAAACTCACACCCAGTGGGACGTCGGTGACAATGATGACCCAGTGGGACGTCGGTGACAATGATGACTATGAGAACCTTGGAGAGGAGGAAAGCAATGGATGTCGAGCGGGTCTAACATGATACTGTGAAAGTTCAATCCATAATGGATCCAACACAGTCGCGAGAGTCCAGTCCAAAGCGGATCCAACACAGCAGCGAGAGTCCCGTTCACAGCGGAGCCAGCAGGAAACCATCCCAAGCGGAGGCGGATCAGCAGCGCAGAGATGTCCCCAGCCGATACACAGGCAAGCAGTACATGGCCACCGGATCGGACCGGACCCCCTCCACAAGGGAGAGTGGGACATAGAAGAAAAAGAAAAGAAACGGCAGATCAACTGGTCTAAAAAGGGAGTCTATTTAAAGGCTAGAGTATACAAATGAGTTTTAAGGTGAGACTTAAATGCTTCTACTGAGGTGGCATCTCGAACTGTTACCGGGAGGGCATTCCAGAGTACTGGAGCCCGAACGGAAAACGCTCTATAGCCCGCAGACTTTTTTTGGGCTCTGGGAATCACTAATAAGCGGAGTCCTTTGAACGCAGATTTCTTGCCGGGACATATGGTACAATACAATCGGCAAGATAGGATGGAGCTAGACCGTGTAGTATTTTATACGTAAGTAGTAAAACCTTAAAGTCACATCTTAAGTGCACAGGAAGCCAGTGCAGGTGAGCCAGTACAGGCGTAATGTGATCAAACCTTTCTTGTTCTTGTCAAAAGTCTAGCAGCCGCATTTTGTACCAACTGTAATCTTTTAATGCTAGACATGGGGAGACCCGAAAATAATACGTTACAGTAGTCGAGACGAGACGTAACAAACGCATGGATAATGATCTCAGCGTCTTTAGTGGACAGAATGGAGCGAATTTTAGCGATATTACGGAGATGAAAGAAGGCCGTTTTAGTAACGCTTTTAAGATCAGTATTAGAATCAGCCAATCTCACTCGGATCGGAGCATCCTATCATATAGTATTTAACTCTTATGAAATGTATTGCTATTGTTAGAGATACACAATATTATATATTTTTGTGTGTTAAAAATGTTCCTCCCGATTTTCCTCTTCTAATTATTGCCTGTGTAACCACGTATAATAGAATCTAATTTAGCTTGTGACACATCCATTGACTTTTAGAGCAACGTAATTATCCGCTCTGACTGACTGGGTGTGAATGAAAGAAAATGAGGGTCTGTAGTAGAAAGAAGTTCTTCTTCTCTCCTTGGGCAGACATCAAAGCGCCTGTGCGGCATGCTTTGAAGTGGCATCGTGCTGTTGAAGGTACAAAGTGAACGTAGGATGTCAAGATGCAAGGTGTGTGTGTGTGTGTGTGTGTGCGCTTTAACGCCGGATGATGCTGCTGCTGCACGGGGATGCACATTAAAGAGTCTGACTGCCCACGTTCGAGGTAAAGGGAGGTCCAGGTCACCTTGAAGGTGGCCATTCAAAGTCTGGGGCGGAATAAAACACTGTAATGTGCATGCCAGGCCAGTAGCTGGAGACACTCAAAATGGGTTTCACTATGTAAAGCGCTTTGAGTCACTAGAGAAAAAGCGCTATATAAATATAATTCACTTCACTTCACTGTTTGGGCGTTGACTGTGAAAGTCAATCTAAATCAGCGGTGTCAAACTCAAATACAGAGTGGGCCAAAATTCAAAACTGAACAAAGCCGCGGGCCAAAGGTTGAACAAATGAGCCTTTTAATAGGGACCCAAACAAGTTTTTTGCGTTGAATATTGAACAAGCAAGGCTTTTATAACTTTAGAGTGACATTCAAAATCCAGTTTCTAATAATAATAATTCAAAAATATCAACGGCATATCAACCAAAATTTTAATTAAAATTGAATGCCTCTTTTCTATTTGCAGCCTTCTGAGGTAAATATCAAAATAAAGTTTTTCCACAGGCTAATAATAAATTTGAAAATAAAATAACAATAATGAATGAATCAAACATTCAAGCCTTGAATTAGCAAGAGAAAGTGTGTGAATAAAACGTTAATAATTGCTCAGTTTGCTACACTGATTTGCTTGAACACAGTATATGGAACAAGCTTATATAACTTAATAGTGCAAAATCAACTTTCAAAAGACAAACGAAAAAACATCAATGCTATATTAAATACAATTTAAATAAATAAATAAATGCCTCTTTTCTATTTGCGGCCTTCTGAGGTAAATATCAACATTAACTTATTCCACAGGCTAAAAAACTTGAAAATAAAACAACAACGAGGTGGGTGGGGTTTGGGTGTATATTTCAGCGTCCCGGAAGAGTTAGTGCTGCAAGGGGTTATGTTGTGCTTATGTTGTGTTACGGTGCGGATGTTCTCCTGAAATGTGGTTGTCATTCTTGTTTGGTGTGGGTTCACAGTGTGGCGCATATTTGTAACTGTGTTAAAGTTGTTTATACAGTGTGACCTGTGTGGCTGTTGACCAAGTAAGCTTTGCATTCACTTTTGTGTGTGTACAAGTGGCTTACATTATATGACTTGGCCGGCACGCTGTTTGTATGGAGGAAAAGCGGACGTGACGACAGGTTGTAGAAATTGCTACAATATTGTTGTCCTGGTGAAAAATCGGGAGAAATTCGGATGAAATGGTTGCACCGGGAGGTTTTCGGTAGGGGCACTGAACTTCGGGATTCTCCCGGGAAAATCGGGAGGGTTGACAAGTATGAGTATTAGCGGTGAATGCGGTGTCACAGTGGCACCGCCGCTGTATAGTACCGACGGGCCAGCTCTAATGTTAATTTGATATTGCCTCAGGGGCCAAATGAAATTACACGGCGGGTCAGAGTTTGACACCCATGGTCTAAATGTTTGTGAACTCTTACGTCGTCGAGTTTTTTTGGCTTTTGTTGGAGCAGGTATCATTACTAATAAATGTAATTTTTAATAGATAGAGCCAGAAGTGGGTAGTAACGCGTTACATTTAGTCCATTACATCTACTTGAGTAACTTTTGGGATAAATTGTACTTCTAAGAGTAGTTTTAATGCAAAATAGTTTTACTTTTGAGTATATTTATAGAGAAGAAATGATACTTTTACTCCGCTCCATTTATCTGCATTCAGCTCGCTACTTGCTACTGATTTTTATCAATCTGTTAATGCACACTTTTTTTTTTTTTTTTTAAGACAGACCTTCAAAGTAGGATCTATCACATGCCTGTTTCACCTATCAAATGCAGTCACTGGTGATGTTAAGACTCTTTTTCACCAATCAAACAGAGCCAGGCGGTCACATGATTAACTGCACATTTTTGTTGTTGTTGTTGTTTTACTGTTTTGTACTGTTTTGGAAAAAAACAGTACAAAACAGTATGAAAACCGTACAAAACAGCGCCAGGGGGTTGTAAATTAAAAGTAACTAAAATAGAATGCAAAATATATATATATATATATATATATATATATATATATATATATATATGTATATATGTATAAAATAAACAAAGAGCAAAGCCATAGGCTCACTCAATCTCAGTAAATAACTTAAATTTAGAACACAGCATCATCGTTTTTTCAGCTTTTTGGTTGTTAGAGGTAGAGTGTTTTAATGTATCATCCGACCTCGAGGTATGTCTTTACAATCTTTAAAATCTCAGTAAAACACTATTAAAACAATAGGCAGATAAGGGATCTTACAAAATTATCCTAGTAAATGTGTCTAATTACATCTGAAACGCTCACACTGCCGCCGCCCGGAGCCGTCGCTTTTTTTTTCTAGTCCTACACTATCAATATCCTAATTCACGACTCTTTCATCCTCGCTCAAATTAATGGGGATATTGTCGCATTCTCGGTCCGAATTTGCTCTTACTGCTGGTGGCTCCCATTATAAACAATGTGAATATGTGTGGAGACCTGCAACTTGTGACGTCACGCGCACATACTTCTGGTAACGGCAGGGCATTTCTATTAGCGACCAAAAGTTGCGAACTTTATCGTCGATGCCATCCATCCATCCATCCATCATCTTCCGCTTATCCGAGGTCGGGTCGCGGGGGCAGCAACCTAAGCAGGGAAGCCCAGACTTCCCTCTCCCCAGCCACTTCGTCCAGCACTTCCCGGGGGATCCCGAGGTGTTCCCAGGCCAGCCGGGAGACATAGTCTTCCCAACGTGTCCTGGGTCTTCCCCGTGGCCTCCTACCGGTTGGACGTGCCCTAAACACCTCCCTAGGGAGGCGTTCGGGTGGCATCCTGACCAGATGCCCGAGCCACCTCATCTGGCTCCTCTCGATGTGGAGGAGCAGCGGCTTTACTTTGAGTTCCTCCCGGATGGCAGAGCTTCTCACCCTATCTCTAAGGGAGAGCCCCGCCACCCGGCGGAGGAAACTCATTTCGGCCGCTTGTACCCGTGATCTTATCCTTTCGGTCATGACCCAAAGCTCATGACCATAGGTGAGGATGGGAACGTAGATCGACCGGTAAATTGAGAGCTTTGCCTTCCGGCTCAGCTACTTCTTCACCACAACGGATCGATACAACGTCCGCATTAGTGAAGACGCCGCACCGATCCGCCTGTCGATCTCACGATCCACTCTTCCCCCACTCATGAACAAGACTCCTAGGTACTTGAACTCCTCCACTTGGGGCAGGGTCTCCTCCCCAACCTGGAGATGGCACTCCATCCCTTTTCCGGGCGAGAACCATGGACTCTGACTTGGAGGTACTGATTCTCATTCCGGTCGCTTCACACTCGGCTGCGAACCGATCCAGTGAGAGCTGAAGATCCCGGCCAGATGAAGCCATCAGGACCACATCATCTGCGAAAAGCAGAGACTTAATCCCGCGGCCACCAAACCGGAACCCCTCAACGCCTTGACTGCGCCTAGAAATTCTGTCCATAAAAGTTATGAACAGAATCGGTGACAAAGGACAGCCTTGGCGGAGTCCAACCCTCACTGGAAACGAGTCCGACTTACTGGCAGCAATGCGGACCAAGCTCTGACACCGGTCATACAGGGAGCGGACTGCCACATTAAGACAGTCCGATACCCCATACTCTCTGAGGACACCCCACAGGACTTCCCGAGGGACACGGTCGAATGCCTTCTCCAAGTCCACAAAGCACATGTAGACTGGTTGGGCAAACTCCCATGCACCCTCAAGAACTCTGCCGAGAGTATAGAGCTGGTCCACAGTTCCAGGACCGGGACGAAAATCACACTGTTCCTCCTGAATCCGAGGTTCGACTATCCGGCGTAGCTTCCTCTCCAGTACACCTGAATAAACCTTACCGGGAAGGCTGAGGAGTGTGATCCCACGATAGTTGGAACACACCCTCCGGTCCCCCTTCTTAAAGAGGTACCGTCCCCGATGTCCACGCGATACTGCAGAGTCTTGTCAACCAAGACAGACCTTCAGCATCCAGAGCCTTAAGGAACTCCGGGCGGGTCTCATCTACCCCCGGGGCCTTGCCGCCGAGGAGCTTTTTAACTACATCAGCAACCTCAGGCCCAGAAATAGGAGAGTCCACCAGATTCCCCAGGCACCGCTTCAGCAAAGGAAGACGTGTTGGTGGGATTGAGGAGGTCTTCGAAGTATACCCTCCACCGATCCACAACATCCGCAGTCGAAGACAGCAGAACACCACTCACACCATACACGGTGTTGATAGTGCACTGCTTCCCCTTCCTGAGGCGGCGTATGGTGGTCCAGAATCGCTTCGAAGCCGTCCGGAAGTCGTTTTCCATGGCTTCCCCGAACTCTTCCCATGTCCGAGTTTTTGCCTCAGCGACCGCTAAAGCTGCACACCGCTTGGCCCGTCGGTACCCGTCCATTGCCTCCGGAGTCCTATGAGCCAAAAGAACCCAATAGGACTCCTTCTTCAGCTTGACGGCATCCCTCACTGCTGGTGTCCACCAACGGGTTCTGGGATTACCGCCACGACAGGCACCAACAACCTTGCGGCCGCAGCTCCAATCAGCCGCCTCGACAATAGAGGCGGCTCCATGTCTCGCACCTCTCTCGTGACATGTTCAAAGTTCTTCCGGAGGTGGGAATTGAAACTCTCTCTGACAGGAGACTCTGCCAGACGTTCCCAGCAGACCCTCACAATGCGTTTGGGCCTCCCAGGTCTGTCCGGCATCCTCCCCCACCATCGCAGCCAACTCACCACCAGGTGGTGATCGGTAGAAAGCTCCGCCCCTCTCTTCACCCGAGTGTCCAAAACATAAGGCCGCAAATCCGATGACACAACTACAAAGTCGTTCATGGAACTGCGGCCTAGGGTGTCCTGGTGCCATGTGCACATATGGACACCCTTATGTTTGAACATGGTGTTCGTTATGGACAATCCGTGACGAGCACAAAAGTCCAATAACAAAACAGCACTCGGGTTTAGATCCGGGCGGCCATTCTTCCCAATCACGCCTCTCCAGGTTTCACTGTCGTTGCCAACATGAGCGTTGAAGTCGCCCAGTAGGACAAGGGAATCACCCGGCGGGGCACTTTCCAGTACTCCCTCGAGTGTACCCAAAAAGGGTGGGTACTCTGAACTGCTGTTTGGTGCGTAAGCACAAACAACTGTCAGGACCCGTCCCCCCACCCGAAGGCGGAGGGAATCTACCCTCTCGTCCACCGGGTTGAACTCCAACGTGCAGGCTTTGAGCCGGGGGGCAACGAGAATTGCCACCCCAGCCCGTCGCCTCTTGAGGTGGCGACTTGTCCAGGGTGTACCCCGCCTTCCGCCCGATTGTAGCTGAGATAGGCGCCAGCGCCCCCCGCGACCCCGAAAGGGAATAAGCGGTAGAAAATGGATGGATGGATGGATGGCCCGTCGCCTCTCACTGCCGGCAACGCCAGAGTGGAAGAGAGTCCAATCCCTCTCGACAGAACTGGTTCCAGAGCCCTTGCTGTGCGTCGAGGTGAGTCCGACTATATCCAGCCGGAACTTCTCTACCTCGCGCAGTAGCTCAGGCTCCTTCCCCCCCAGTGAGGTGACGTTCCACGTCCCAAGAGCTAGCTTCTGTAGCCGAGGATCGGACCGCCAAGGGCCCTGCCTTCGGCTGTCGCCCAGCTCACAATGCACTTGACCTCAACGGCCCCTCCTATGGGTGGTGAGCCCATTGGAGGGATGACCCACGTTGCCTCTTCAAGCCCCAACTCCGGGCCCGGCTCCAGAGCGGAGCCCCGGTGACCCACGTCCGGGCAAGGGAAATCTGAGTCCATTTTGTTGTAATTCCATAGAAGTCTTTGAGCTGCTCTTTGTCTGATCACTCACCTAGGAGCTGTTTGTCTTGGGAGACCCTACCAGGGGGCATGAAAGCCCCCAGACAACATAGCTCCTAGGATCATTGGGACACGCAAACTCCTCTACCACGGGAAGGTAGGAGCTCAGAGAGGAATTTATCGTCGATGTTCTCTACTAAATCCTTTCAGCAAAAAAATGGCAATCTCGCGAAATGATCAAGTATGACACATAGAATGGACCTGCTATCCCTGTTTGAATAAGAAAATCTCATTTCAGTAGGCCTTTAATCGCCATTGAGAACTACAGAAAAATGACAACAAAACCGCCATTTTGTATTTGTGAATCATTTCAGTTGAACAGGGTTCATGCACTGATAAATAAGTATGACAAACCGTATGAACTCATATCTATTGTTGTCACTGCACCGTGACAAAAAAAAAATACAATTATTCTCTGATAATAAATTCATGAAGAACTGACTGGACTCCAGACGTTGTTTACTCCTTTGTTCCTTCAAAACAATCATGGCGGGCGGCCTCGTTAGTACTTCTTTCACTCGCCTCCGTGTTGTCGCCTGTCTGCTACTCAAGTGCAGAAGAAAGTCACTTTGTTCAAGTTTTGTTCTGGTAAAGCCTTTGAACGCGTACTCTTGTTATCCGGTCTTAATGTTTGTTTATCCCGAAGAAAGGAGTAAAAAGTCAAAGAAAAAGAACTTACTTTTCACGCGCCTTGTACTTCAGCACTTATTTATTTACTTGCGCAACACTGCCGCTTAGTGGCCGTTTGGCAGAGGTGCACCCAAACTGACACTTATCCCTGCATAAAATAAACATTTTATTTATACAATGTATGAGAAAAATAGTATGTATTCTACGATGAAAATATATGTAAAAAGAACATTGTTTTAAAATCAATAATATTTCCAATTGCCTTCACACAATATATAATATTCTGACTTTGTACGTTTTAAGTGGTGCGTTCAAAGACCCTCAATTAAAATAAGAAACAAAGCTGTCACTATTTCTTACAGCAAATTAAGGCCCGGGGTCCACATGCGGCCCATTAAGCTTTTCAATCTGGCCCAAATATTTTTTTTAGATCTTTAAGAAGCGCCCCCGCGACCCCAAAAGGGAATAAGCGGTAGAAAATGGATGGATGGATGGAAGATGGAAAGTGTAGCTGCCATTATGATGTGCAGGGATGTTTTCTAATGACCGTAAATCTTCAACTATACAAATTATTTCAATGGTTGGAATCTGCGCTTGGCAACACGGTGGACCAGGGGTTAGTGCGTCTGCCTCACAATACGAAGGTTCTGAGTAGTCCTGGGTTCAATCCCGGGTTTGGGATCTTTCTGTGAGGAGTTTGCATGTTCTCCCCGTGACTGCGTGGGTTCCCTCCGGATACTCCGGCTTCCTCCCACTTCCAAAGACATGCACCTGGGGATAGGTTGATTGGCAACACTAAATTGGCCCTAGTGTGTGAATGTTGTCTGTCTATTTGTGTTCGCCCCGCGATGAGGTGGCGACTTGTCCAGGGTGTACTCCGCCTTCTGCCCGATTGTAGCTGAGATAGGCACCAGCTCCCCCCACGACTTCAAAGGGAATAAGCGGTAGGAAATGGATGGATGGGTGGATGGAATCTGTGCTTTTGCATGTAATACTAGTTACTAAGTAACTAATTAGTTTACCATAATAACTAATTAGTTTACCATAGTAGTAGGAGGCCACGGGGAAGACCCAGGACACGTTGGGAAGACTATGTCTCCTGGTTGGCCTGGGAATGCCTCGGGATCCCCCGGGAAGAGCTAGACGAAGTGGCTGGAGATAGGGAAGTCTGGGCTTCCCTGCTTAGGCTGCTGCCCCCGCGACCCGACCTCGGATAAGCGGAAGATGATGGATGGATGGATGGAGTTTACCATAATAACTAATTAGATTACGTTTGGTAATCTACATCACAGCAGGGATTTATTTTAGTAAATAAGTAAGTAGAAAGTAGGTAAATGTTATTTATAAAGCACTTTCCACAGATACATTCATAAAGCACTGTACAAAATATAGGTGAAGTAAAACAACAATTCAATTTAAAACAAGGCCCTGCGATGAGGTGGTGACTTGTCCAGGGTGTAACCTGCCTTCCGCCCGATTGTAGCTGAGATAGGCGCCAGCGCCCCCCGCGACCCCGAAAGGGAGTAAGCGGTAGAAAATGGATGGATGGATGGAATTTAAAACAACAGGGGAAACATTATAACTAGGATACAAAGTGGAATAAAAATGATAGATTAAAAAGTTGCATTAACTTAAAGCTTTACTGAAAAGAGCAGTTTTCAAATGAAAGTTTCAACACAGTCAAGATCACAGATGGACTGGTGCAAATTGTTCCAGAGTCTGGGAGCGATAGCCTGGAATGCCAGCTCTCCACGGCTTTTAAAACGAGTTTTCGGGATCTTTAGAAGACCCTACTGTGGGGCGGCATAGCTCGGTTGGTAGAGCGGCCGTGCCAGCAACTTGAGGGTTGCAGGTTCGATTCCCGCTTCCGCCATCCTAGTCACTGCCGTTGTGTCCTTGGGCAAGACACTTTACCCACCTGCTCCCAGTGCCACCCACACTGGTTTATATGTAACTTAGATATTGGGTTTCACTATGTAAAGCGCTTTGAGTCACTAGAGAAAAGCGCTATATAAATATAATTCACTTCACTTCACTACTTGTTTGAAGTGTTTTGGTCCAAAATGATCTCAGGAAGATATTACAGCTTTTTGCCGACATTTTATGACGTATTTTGAGTAAGACATGCTTGAAACTATTTTTATCCAAATGTCCGATACACAGCTAGCAATGGTGCACAGGAAGGCAAGGAAGAAGAGGGGAAAAAGCAGCCAAAATGTTCAAAATTCCCAATTGTGTCTAAAATACCTCCCCGGGTTTCAGTCCCACGAGTCCCGCCGCCGACCGCACAAGTCCCGGGATGCAAAAAATGTCCAAAACGCACCCGGCAAAGTCCCACGAGAAGTGGGGGAGAAAAGTCGGCAAAAGTCCCCCAAAATGTTTAAAATACCTAACCAGGTTCGAGTCCCACAAGTCCCGCCGCTGGCCGTGCAAGTCCCAGGATGCCCAAAATGTCCATAACACACCCAGCCGAGTCCCACGGGAACCCTTCTGATTAAAAGCTGCGCAAATAGTTTTTCTAACTCCTCCGGTTTTGATTTTACAAGCCTTCAAAGAACGGCTGCGCTGCTGCCGTCTCAAAATGGCCGCTTAAAAGCAGGAAGCACCAGCGTGACCACGCCATGCAGAGAAGGTAGATACTGTGCGGGTAAAGATATATTGACTAGGTGAAAGAAGGAGGCCCCAGTTTGACACCAGGATACAGAGAAGGTAGGTAATGTGCAGGTAAAGATATATTGTCTGGGTGATGGCAGGAAGCACTACCGTGTATGGGTGACAGAAAGAAGCACCAGTGGGACCCCAGGATGCAGGGAAGGTAGGTAATGTAAAGGTAAAGATATTTTGACTGGGTCAAGGCAGGAAACATCAGCAAAAGTCGGTCCCGTCCATCGCTGCTTGCAGCTTTAATTTGACTTGTTTTGGAAAGCCTAGGCAACCAAATTTTCTTGATCTATTGGCAGATAATTTTACTTACTTCAAGTAAAATACCCCTAATTTTTGTTTTGTTTTTTCTTGTTTTTGAACACTGACTTTTTGCAGTGCTTACCAGACCAATAAACCTGATTCTGATCTGATGTTTTTATAGTATTTCTGTATTTTTCCCAAACAAGGTAGTGTCATATATGGCGGGTTATGTCGAGTTTTTCTGTCACTTTATGAACATGGCATGCATTTCAGTAGGCATAGGACAGTGACAGTGGTCGTGGAACTCGGACGAGGGCACCGGCTGTCCTCGTTTAACTTAATAATATACAGAACAGGGAAGATCGGATTTATTTTCATTCAAAAATAGGAGTTTCTCAACTGTTTCTGCTTTCAAACCATTTATTTTTCCTGACACAACCTCTGCGGTTTGGGAAAGCACCCTTTCACAAGAGTGCACAAAAAGGCAAGAGTCAGTTGATACCAGCTATAAGGGTGTATTAATACTTTCTGCTGTTTCCATACTTCAGAGGCTTTTCCTGCCTGTTGATATCAGGCACTGCTGGACTTCCACAGTGGCATTTGCTGTAACGTTATGTGTTTTTGTGCCTCCACAGTTTGAGACCACAGTTAGAAATGTTAGTAAATGTCATAGTGCCTGTGCACTTAAGATGTGACTTTAAGGTTTTACTACTTACGTATAAAATACTACACGGTCTAACTCCAGCCTATCATGCCGATTGTATTGTACCATATGTCCCGGCAAGAAATATGCGTTCAAAGGACTCCGGCTCATTAGTGATTCCTATAGCCCAAAAAAAGTCTGCGGGCTACAGAGCGTTTTCCGTTCGGGCTCCAGTACTCTGGAATGCCCTCCCGGTAACAGTTCAAAATGCTACCTTTAAGTCTCACCTTAAAACTCAGTTGTATACTCTAGCCTTTAAGTAAACCTCCTTTTTAGACCAGTTGATCTGCCGCTTCTTTTCTTTTTCTCCTCTGTCCCTTGTGGAGGGGGTCCGGTCCGATGGCCATGGATGAAGTACTGGCTGACTAGAGTCGGGACCCAGGATGGACCGCTCGCCTGTGTATCGGTTGGGGACATCTCTACTCTGCTGATCCGACTCCGCTTGGGACGGTTTCCTGTGGACGGGACTCTCGCTGCTGTCTTGGATCCGCTTTGAACTGAACTCTCGCGGCTGTGTTGGATGCACTATGGATTGAACTTTCACAGTATCATGTCTGGAATGCCCTCCCGGTAACAGTGAAAAATGCTACCTTAGTAGAAGCCTTTAAGTCTCATCTTAAAACTCATTTGTATACTCTAGCCTTTAAATAGACTCCCTTTTTAGACCAGTTGATCTGCCGTTTCTTTTCTTTTTCTCCTCTGTCCCACTCTCCCTTGTGGAGGGGAGAGGGGGCACAGGTCCGGTGGCCATGGATGAAGTACTGGCGGTCCAGAATCGGGACCCAGGATGGACCGCTCACCTGTGTATCGGCTGGGGACATCTCTGCGTTGCTGATCCGCCTCCGCTTGGGATGGTTTCCTGTTGGCTCCACTATGGACGGGACTCTCTCTACTGTGTTGGATCCACTTTAGACTGGACTCTCACAGTTGTGTTGTATGCACTATGGATTGAACTTTCACAGTATCATGTTAGACCCGCTCGACATCCATTTCTTCGGTTCCCCTACAGGGGGGGTTGCCTACATACGTGGTCCTCTCCAAGGTTCTCATAGTCATCATTGTCACCGACGTCCCACTGGGTGTGAGTTTTCCTTGCCCTTATGTGGGTTCTTCCGAGGATGTTGTAGTGGTTTGTGCAGCCCTTTGAGATTTAGGGCTATATAGAATGAAATAAGTTTATTTCGGTCATATAATCAATCAAATCAATCAACCATTTTGTGTGATCAGTTTTACAGTACATGTTATATGTATACAATAATGCACATTTACACACGAAAGAAAAGAAAAAGAATGACCAAAAAAGGAACAGGCTAAAGCCAAAGCCTATATTTGCCTATCCTATACCGTTACTGAAGATTAGATTGCCTAGAACATCAACGTTAAAAAAAAAAATAAATCAATGTGATGAAAGTAATTGTTACTATATTTGATAATTTTCAATTATTTCACCTTTCAATGTTTTCTTAAACCTTACCAAAGAAGTGCATGTCTTTAGATCATCACTGAGCTTGTGCCACCATTTAACTCCTAAAACTGTAATACATTTGTATTTTATATTTGTTCTCGCCAAGGCTGTCCTTTGTCACCGATTCTGTTCATAACTTTTATGGACAGAATTTCTAGGCGCAGTCAAGGCGTTGAGGGGTTCCGGTTTGGGGACCGCAGGATTAGGTCTCTGCTTTTTGCAGATGATGTGGTCCTGATGGCTTCATCTGACCGGGATCTTCAGCTCTTACTGGATCGGTTCGCAGCCGAGTGTGAAGCGACCGGAATGAGAATCAGCACCTCCAAGTCCGAGTCCATTGTTTCCACCCGGAAAAGGGTGGAGTGCCATCTCCGGGTTGGGGAGGAGACCCTGCCCCAAGTGGAGGAGTTCAAGTACCTAGGAGTCTTGTTCACGAGTGGGGGAAGAGTGGATCGTGAGATCGACAGGCGGATCGGTGCGGCGTCTTCAGTAATGCGGACGTTGTACCGATCCGTTGTGGTGAAGAAGGAGCTGAGCCGGAAGGCAAAGCTCTCAATTTACCGGTCGATCTACGTTCCCATCCTCACCTATGGTCATGAGCTTTGGGTCATGACCGAAAGGATAAGATCACGGGTACAAGCGGCCGAAATGAGTTTCCTCCGCCGTGTGGCGGGGCTCTCCCTTAGAGATAGGGTGAGAAGCTCTGCCATCCGGGAGGAACTCAAAGTAAAGCCGCTGCTCCTTCACATCGAGAGGAGCCAGATGAGGTGGTTCGGGCATCTGGTCAGGATGCCACCCGAACGCCTCCCTAGGGAGGTGTTTAGGGTACGTCCAACCGGTAGGAGGCCACGGGGAAGACCAAGGACACGTTGGGAAGACTATGTCTCCCGGCTGGCCTGGGAACGCCTCGGGATCCCCCGGGAAGAGCTAGACGAAGTGGCTGGGGAGAGGGAAGTCTGGGCTTCCCTGCTTAGGTTGTTGCCCCCGCGACCCGACCTCGGATAAGCGGAAGAAGATGGATGGATTTGTTCTCGCTTGACCTATTTCAAAAATCGATATCTCCCGTAAACTATAGTTTTCTCCTCTTAGATGAAATAGCCTGAGAATACAAGCTGGAAGGCTGTTCTTTACTCGAAACATAATTTCCATTGTTTTTAATAACACAATGTCTGAAAATTTTAATACATTTGAACTCCTAAATAATGGATTGGTGTGTTCATAGTAGCACGCTTTGTGTATTATTCTAATCACCCTTTTTTGAAGTTTTATTATTGAGTCTACGTTTGTTTTATAAACGTTTCCCCAAATTTCAACACAATACGTTAAATTTGGAAAAATAAAAGAATAATACAACATATGCAGTCATGTCTTATTCAGCATGTGTCTTACTTTATAAAGAATAGCAATAGATTTGGATATGTTTCCCTTTATATATTCAATATGCGGTTTCCAACACAGTTTATGATCAATTATTATTCCCAAGATATAAATAAACGTTGATTGATTGATTGACAGCAATCATTGATCTAAAATTATACATTAGTGACATGAGGTGGAAGCCTGCATGGGGGAATTCCTCCCTGCTCTGTATTGACCTTCCTATAGTGCAGGGGTCGGCAACCCAAAATGTTGAAAGAGTCATATTGGACCAAAAATACAAAACAAAATTATATCTGAAGCTGCAAAAAATTAAAATCCTTAAATAAGTATTTATTACTAAGGCGACTGGGTGAGCAGGTGTCGGACACCTCAGTCACCTTGGACGTATCCTCGCTCATCCATGCGGACTGGACACTGGCCGAGAGTGGAGTCGGCTGTTTTGGTTGCTTTGTTGGGTCTGCTTCTGTCTCTGGCCATGCTCCCTCCACCCCAGCAGACAATGGCGTGGAACACCGCAGAGGCCACCACAGTGGATATGTTTATTTTACTTTTTATTCATAGCTTTATGTAGAAGTGTCTGGTTATATCTGCTGCTTTAATGTCTTTAATGTCTTCTGTTTTCTTTGATGTTTGATGTTTCCCTCTTACACACATGTAAGAGGGATGTGTACTATGGCTATGAGTTGTTGTTTTTTTTGTTGTTGTTTTTTTCCCTTGGCCTCAGTCTGCACCCCCACTCCAGGGCCCAGGCTAAGACCGATTTTTTATATTTTATTTTAATCTTCTATTATTTTCTCTTTTTTGTAAGGGGCGCTGGAAGCCGGCAGACCCGTCAGCGATCCTGTTCTGTCTCCCTGTAAAGTTTGTCTGACCTTGAATGGGATTGTGCTGAAAATTGTAATTTTCCTGAAGGAACTCTCCTGACGGAATAAATAAAGTACTATCTAATCTAATCTAATCTAACATATGATGTACAACATTTCTGTCAACAAAGACTTGTGTCAGCCTTTGATAGGAGGCTAATATAGACACTTACATGATGTGTTGTCTTCATTATAACACTCATAGGGGAGAGTGGCCGTGCGCAACCCGAGGGTCCCTGGTTCAATCCCCACCTAGTACCAACCTCGTTGTGTCCTGAGCAAGACACTTCACCCTTGCTCCTGATGGGTGCTGGTTAGCGCCTTCCATGGCAGCTCCCTCCATCAGTGTGTGAATGTGTGTGTGAATGGGTGAATGTGGAAGTAGTGTCAAAGCACTTTGAGTACCTTGAAGGTAGAAAAGCGCTATACAAGTACAACCCATTTATTGTCATGCCTGTTAATCTGGGTTTATCTTTGATCATGTTTTGTTTTGTTTTTGGACTCTTGCTTCACATTTTGCATTTCCTGGTTTTGTTTGTTTCCATGCCAACCCATTAGTTTCCACCTGGTCCCCCTAGTCACGCCCCGATCCTCAGCCTCTCACACCTGGTTCTAAGTACCACAGCAGTATTTAAGTCATTTGTTTTCTTTTCCTCGGCCTGGCTATTTCAACTATTACCTACTGGACTGTGTTGAACCCTCATGACCACACACCTACCTTTCCTTGCCGGACCCTCAGGCTTTGCCACACTGTTTGTTGTTTGACCACGCCATGTAAGACTTCTTTGTATTTATGCCTCAGTGCTAGTTTTTGGTTTTGCCTTGTGCCTTTAATAGTATCTTCTGTTTGTTTGTAGATAGTCCTGCCTTTGTGCTGTTTTTGTTTAAAGTTTTAGAAAAGATTATTATCCGCCACCGAACGCGACCTTTGTTTTGCCTTTTTTGTATTATAGTGTATAAATAAAATATGTACTCACCCGTGCGAATCATCCTTTGCGTAGAAGAAGCAAAATAAATCCAAGTCACAGTCCTGACATTTATCATTTATATAACACTTTTAAAGTAATTTTGATAGTCGTCTAATATAGACACATCATGTGTTGCATTCATTATGACACTCGTGTAATACTTTTAATTTTCTGCGTCTCCAGACAGATGTATTTTTTTGGTATTTTTGGTCCAATATGGCTCTTTCAACAATTTGGGGTGCCGACCCCTGGTATAGACAAACAACCAGCCATGCATTTTAGGTTAATCAAGGTTGACATGTATAAAAAACAAAAACAAAATATTGCAAAATGTTTTTTGTTTTGTTTATCACCTCAATTGGGATATTTTTTTTCTTCAGGCAACCTTTAGTGTTGATGTACATGCGTGCAAGCTCGCGTTATCCCTCGATGGGTCCACTCTTCACGTGGGTTTGTCATGCTACCTCTCCTAAGGAGAGTTGCCTAACTTTCAGTTTACCGAAACCAAAAGTTAAACTGCGTGTTTTTGAAACATTTTATCGTCACTTAATCTCTTACCTGGCACCTGTTCTCATCATTAAAACGCGTATGCTTCTTTTTGTGCACGTGCAGAGATACAAACACAGGGTGGACTCATTGTGTTTTGTTCCTTAAATTAATCTGCGTGTTCTTGAAACATTTTATCTTCACTTAATCTCTTACCTGGCACCTCTTCTCATCATCGAAACTAGTATGCTATGTTTGTGCATGTGCAGAGATACAAACACAGGGTGGACTCATTGTGTTTTGTTCCTCAAGCAGAGAACTCCTTACCTTATTCTACTAAGGTGGAACATATTCCTAACAGTGACTATATATCTAATAGAATGCATCTCATTAATAATGAATTATTAACATTTCAAATCACGTCAATGGCCAGTAGAAAACTAGCTCAAGTGGCCACTGGGTCTCTCTTTGGACACCCCTGACATGACGTGTTCACAGGGTGGATGCTGGAAAGAGAACTACAGTAAAAACAAATAGACATTTCATTCAACAAATATTTGCTTCAGCCATTGATAGTAGGATAATATAGCTAATATAGACACTTACATCATGTGTTGCCTTCATTATAACGCTTATATAACACTCTTAAAGTGATTTTGATAGTAGGCTAATATAGCTAATATAGACACTTACATCATGTGTTGCCTTCATTATAACGCTTATATAACACTCTTAAAGTGATTTTGGTAGTCGGCTAATATAGCTAATATAGACACTTACATCATGGGTTGCCTTCATTATAACACTCATATAAGACTTTTAATTTTTTGCATCTCCAGACAGATGTATTTTTTTGTATTTTTGGTCCAATATGGCTCTTTCAACATTTTGGGTTGCTGACCCCTGGTATAGACACACAACTAGCCATGCATTTTATGTTAATCAAGGTTGATATCAAGTGTTTGTTTTCTAGTAAAAAAAATCCTATAAAAAAAAACACAACAACAAATTATAGCAAAATGTTTATTTTTATTTTTTTTATCTTAATTGCGATAGTTGTTTTTTTTCAAGGAAACCTTTAGTGTTGATGTGCAAGCTTGTGTTATTCCCTGATGGGTCCACTCTTCACGTGGGCTTGTCATAATACCTCTCCTAAACAGACTTGCCTGGCCTTCAGTATACCGAAATCAAAAAGTTAATCTGCGTGTTTTCGAAACATTTTATCTTCACTTAATCTCTTACCTGCCACCTCTTCTTATCATCAAAACTAGTATGCTATGTTTGTTCACAGTTTAAAGAAACCAAAAGTTAATCTGCGTGTTTTTGAAACATTTTATCGTCACTTAACTCTTACCTGGCACCTCTTCTCATCGTTTAAACTACTTTGCTATGTTTGTGCATGTGCAGAGATACAAACACAGGGTGGACTCATTGTGTTTTGTTCCTCAAGTTTATGTGCATGTTTTTGAAACATTTTATCATCACTTAACTCTTACCTGGCACCTCTTCTCATCGTTTAAACTACTTTGCTATGTTTGTGCACGTGCAGAGATACAAACACAGGGTGGACTCATTGGGTTTTATTCCTCAAGTTAATCTGCGTGTTTTTGAAACATTTTATCTTCACTTAATCTCTTACCTGGCACCTCTTCTCATCATCAAAACTAGTATGCTATGTTTGTGCACGTGCAGAGATACAAACACAGGGTGGACTCATTGGGTTTTATTCCTCAAGTTAATCTGCGTGTTTTTGAAACATTTTATCTTCACTTAATCTCTTACTTGGCACCTCTTCTCATCATCAAAACTAGTATGCTATGTTTGTGCATGTGCAGAGATACAAACACAGGGTGGACTCATTGTGTTTTGTTCTTCAAGCAGAGAACTCCTTACCTTATTCTACTAAGGTGGAACATATTCCTAACAGTGACTATATATCTAATACAATGCATCTCGTTAATAATAAATTATTAACATTTCAAATCCCGTCGAGGGCCAATAGAAAACTAGCTCAAGTGGCCACCTGGTCGCACTTTGGACACCCCTGACATGACGTGTTCACAGGGTGGATGCTGGAAAGGGAACTACAGTAAAAACAAATAAACATTTCTGTCAACAAAGATTTGCGTCAGCCATTGATAGTAGGCTAATGTAGCCAATATAGACACTTACATCATGTGTTGCCTTCATTATAACGCTTATATAACACTCTTAAAGTGATTTTGGTAGTCGGCTAATATAGCTAATATAGACACTTACATCATGGGTTGCATTCATTATAACACTCATATAAGACTTTAATTTTTTGCATCTCCAGACAGATGTATTTTTTTGTATTTTTGGTCCAATATGGCTCTTTCAACATTTTGGGTTGCTGACCCCTGGTATAGACACACAACTAGCTATGCATTTTATGTTAATCAAGGTTGATATCAAGTGTTTGTTTTCTAGTAAAAAAAATCCTAAAAAAAAAACCACAACAACAAATTATAGCAAAATGTTTATTTTTATTTTTTTTACCTTAATTGCGATAGTTATTTTTTTCAAGGAAACCTTTAGTGTTGATGTGCAAGCTTGTGTTATTCCTCGATGGGTCCACTCTTCACGTGGGTTTGTCATGCTACCTCTCCTAAGCAGACTTGCCTGGCCTTCAGTTTCCCAAAACCAAAAGTTAATCTGCGTGTTTTTGAAACATTTTATCTTCACTTAATCTCTTACCTGCCACCTCTTCTTATCATCAAAACTAGTATGCTATGTTTGTGCACAGTTTAAAGAAACCAAAAGTTAATCTGCGTGTTTTTGAAATATTTTATCGTCACTTAATCTCTTACCTGGCACCTCTTCTCATCATCGAAACTAGTATGCTATGTTTGTGCATGTGCAGAGATACAAACACAGGGTGGACTCATTGTGTTTTGTTCCTCAAGTTTATGTGCATGTTTTTGAAACATTTTATCGTCACTTAACTCTTACCTGGCACCTCTTCTCATCGTCGAAACTACTTTGCTATGTTTGTGCACGTGCAGAGATATAAACACAGGGTGGACTCATTGGGTTTTATTCCTCAAGTTAATCTGCGTGTTTTTGAAACATTTTATCTTCACTTAATCTCTTACCTGGCACCTCTTCTCATCATCAAAACTAGTATGCTATGTTTGTGCATGTGCAGAGATACAAACACAGGGTGGACTCGTTGTGTTTTGTTCCTCAAGCAGAGAACTCCTTACCTTATTCTACTAAAGTGGAACATATTCCTAACAGTGACTATATATCTAATAAAATGCATCTCATTAATAATAAATTATTAACATTTCAAATCCCGTCGAGGGCCAATAGAAAACTAGCTCAAGTGGCCACCTGGTCGCACTTTGGACACCCCTGACATAATGTGTCCACAGGGTGGACGCTGGAAAGAGAACTAGAGTACAAACAAACTACTTCCTGAATGAGAGGACCGTTGCCCTGAAAGAAACTAAAAAAAGGAAGTGGTGTTTGAGCAACTTTTGCCTACTCACATATACACGTCACTTGACATTGTGTTTGTTTGACTTAGGACGCCGTGTTTAAGCCTGTTGAGTCATATTTGCTGAAGAATTTCAAGTGTCTGGAATGAGGAAGGAGCGAAGACATGATGACACTACACCATTAGGACTCACATGAAGAGAAAGGACTTTTGGGGCTTCATTTTCTGAACCATGCCGCGTCTTCCTGGCGGACGTCTCCTATGATGGCCCAGGAGTTTGTGCTGAAACAAAGGACTGAGATACTCGCCGCCGTGTGCAGCAGCGGCTCGTCGGAGCACCTAGAGAGGGTTCTGGACGTCCTCCTGGCCCACGGGGAGCTCTCGTGGGAGGAATACCAGAGCATCCAAGTCCAGGGAAGACCGCTTCACGCCAACGCTCGACACCTGCTGGACATCGTTTACACCAAGGGCTCGGCCGTCTGCCAGCTTTTTGTCGCCGCTCTGCAACGGACCATCCCTGAAGGTCCAGGAGCGGGACTCTGCGTCTCCGAAGGCGTCTCACGGGTGGAAAAAAGCAGAGGAGCCCACCAGACGTCCAGTGAAGCTCTTCTCAGTCAAAGACCGAGCCTGGTTGGCAAGTTGCAAGGCTGTGTTGACGGCGCGTTAGAAGTCCTGCGTGAAACAGGACACTTCACCTCGGAGGACTGCAATGAAGTACGGCTGCCAATACACACCCCCTCTCAGCAGGTACCGCTTGTCTTTCAATACATCACATTTTTATGTTCACTATGGCAGGGGTAGGGAACCTATGGCTCTAGGGCCAGATGTAGCTCTTTTGATGACTACATATGGCTCTCAGATAATTATATTTATATAGCGCTTTTCTCTAGTGACTCAAAGCGCTTTACAAAGTGACACCCAATATCTAAGTTACATTTAAACCAGTGTGGGTGCCACTGGGGGCAGGTGTGTAAAGTGTCTTGCCCAAGGACACAACGGCAGTGACTAGGATGGCGGAAGCGGGAATCGAACCTGGAACCCTCAGGTTGCTAGCACGGCCACTCTACCAACCGAGCTATGCCGAGTAACCATGTAATACTCTTCCATATCAGTAGGTGGCAGTTGGTAGCTAATTGCTTTGTAGATGTGGGAAACAGCGGGAGGCAGGGTGCAGGTAAAAAAGGTGTCTAATGCTTAAACCAGGGGTAGGGAACCTATGGCTCTAGAGCCAGATGACTGCATTGGGCTCTCAGATCAATCTTAGTTGACATTGCTTAACACGATAAGTAATGAATAATTCCGCTGGTAATCACAGTTTCAAAAATAACGTTCAAATTATAAAACATTCCCATGCATTTTAATCCAACCATCCATTTTCTACCGCACCTGTTCAAGATGTCGCATTAATGGTAAGAAGTATTATATGTATTATTGGTTAACTTTTATAATAACAATGTTGTTAAAAGGAATAAGAGACTTATTATACTCTACAAATGTTGGTCATACTTAAAAATGCACAAATTTAGTTGTATTCAGTCTTTAAAAATGTTATATGGCTCTCACGGAAATACATTGTGAAATATTTGGTTTTCCGGGCTCTCTCAGCCAAAAAAGGTTCCCGACCCCTGTACTATGGGCTACCAAGATCCAAATACCACTCGCTATACAGCGTGTGCAAACTATAAAATTGGGTGTACTATGAGTGGGCGTGTTGCGTGTGATCTACTAAGACTAAATTGTTAAAGGGGAACATTATCACCAGACCTATGTAAGCGTCAATATATACCTTGATGTTGCAGAAAAAAGACCATGTATATTTTTTTAAACTGATTTACGAACTCTAAATGGGTGATTTTTGGCGAATTAAACGCCTTTCTGTTTATGCCTCTCTGAACGACGACGTCAGAACGTGACGTCACATCGGTACTCAACGCCATTTTCCCCTACACATCAGACGCCTCAGGTCAAATCAGCTCTGTTATTTTCCGTTTTTTCGACTGTTTTCCGATACCTTGGAGACATCATGCCTCGTCGGTGTGTTGTCGGAGGGTGTAACAACACGATCAGGAACGGATTCAAGGTGATCTATGTAGAATGTGCATCGATTAGCACGGCATGCTAATCGATGCTAACATATGATTTTGGGCTAGCTGTGTGTACATATTGCAGCATTATGCCTCATTTGTAGCTATATTTACATCCAGCCTTTCCCTCCATCCACATTTAATGCCAAACAAACACTTAGCAATCGACGGATTTAAGTTGCTCCAGTGTCAAGAGATGCAAAAGTCCCCCGTTTGGTTTTTACCGGCGATGCTACGACAGAGATGGCGCAGAGATGGCAAAAATGTCTGGATATCCTGCGACACTCGAAGCAGATGCATTCCCAACGATAAAGTCAACAAAATCACAAATTTGAGTGTTGTTGTTGTTATTGACTTATGTGCTAATCAGACATATTTGGTCGCGGCATGACTGCCAGCTAATCGATGCTAACATGCTATTCAGGCTAACTGTATGTATATTTGAAAGTATATTTACATCCAGCGTTTCCTTCCATCCACATTTAATGCGAAACAAACACTTACCAATCGACGGATTTAAGTCGATCCAGTGTCAATGCGAAAGTCCTGATCGGTTGGTCTGCACATTTTACCGGCGATGCTAACGCAAAGATGGCCAAATGGTGTCAATAGCTATTCGCTCAATAGCTTCAGTTTCTTCTTCAATTTCGTTTTCGCTATCTGCCTCCATACTCCAACCATCCATTTCAATACATGCGTAATCTTTTGAATCGCTTAAGCCGCTGAAATCCGAGTCTGAATCCGAGCTAATGTCGCTATATCTTGCTGTGCTATTCGTCATTATTTGTATTGGAATCGCTATGTGACGTCACAGGGAAATGGACAGTGGCTTCGCAGATAGCGAAAATCAAGCACTTTAAAGCTTTTTTTAGGGATATTCCAGGACGGGTAAAATTTGGGAAAAACTTTCGAAAAATAAAATAAGCCACTGGGAGCTGATTTTTATTGGTTTTAACCCTTCTGAAATTGTGATAATGTTCCCCTTTAACTAGTGCCGACCGCCCCCTTTAAATGACCTTGTTGCGTGTACTACTATGAGTATGAGTATGAGTTTATTTCGAACATGCAAGCATACATCATGACACATCACAATTTCCACTTTCTCTTTTCAACATGTTCAAAAAGGAGTAGGAAGAAGCAGAGCTTATTTAATCCTGCCCCTTTTCTTTTACATAACAGTTGCTAAAACCTTTGTTCACTTCCTGTTCTCAATGTCTTCACAATATACTCCATAAGTAATTAAATACAAATAAATAAATAAATAATTGTTGAAGTTTTATTCCATACGATGAGATAAGTAAGATTATTTTGAGAATGAAAGAATGAATGGGTGAATACATTCAGAATGTTTATCAATGATTTTAGGAAATTGTGGAAGTAAAGAAACAGGTCTATAATTTGTAAATAGATGTTTGTCTCCAGTCTTATAAATTGGTGCAACTTTTGCTATTTTAATTTTTTGGGGAAATGTACCTGTTTGAAATGATAGGTTACTAATATACATTAAAGGGGAACATTATCACAATTTCAAAAGGGTTAAAAACAATAAAAATCAGTTCCCAGTGGCTTGTTGTATTTTTTGAAGTTTTTTTGAAAATTTCACCGGTCCCGGAATATCCCTAAAAAAAGCTTTAAAGTGCTTGATTTTCGCTATTTGCGATGTGACTATCCATTTCCCTGTGACGTCACACAGTGCTGCCAATGTAAACAAACAATGGCGAATAGCACAGCAAGATATAGCGACATTAGCTCGGATTCAAACTCTGATTTCAGCGGCTTAAGCGATTCAACAGATTACGCATGTATTGAAACGGATGGTTGGAGTATGAAAGTATTGAAGAAGAAACTGAAGCTATTGAGCGAATAGCTATTGACGCTATTCATAGCCATAGCATGGCCGAATAGCTGCGTTAGCATCGCCGGTAAAATGTGCGGACCAAACGATCAGGACTTTCGCATCTCGTGACACTGGAGCAACTTAAATCCTTCGATTGGTAAGTGTTTTTTTTGCATTAAATGTGGGTGGAAGGAAACGTAATATAGTTGCAAATGCATCTACAGGTTATCCATACATCTCTGTGCCATGTCTGCTTTAGCACCGCCGGTAAATAGCATGTTAGCATCAATTAGCATAGCATGTTAGCATCGATTAGCTGGCAGTCAACATCAACAAAACTCACCTTTGTGAATTTGTTGACTTTATCGTTGCAAATGCATCTGCTGGTTATCCATACATCTCTGTGCCATGTCTGCTTTAGCTCCGCCGGTTAATAGCATGTTAGCGTCGATTAGCGTAGCATGTTAGCATCGATTAGCTGGCAGTCACACCACAACCAAATATGTCTGATTAGCACATAAGTCAACATCAACAAAACTCACCTTTGTGATTTCGTTGACTTTATCGTTGCAAATGCATCTGCAGGTTATCCATACATCTCTGTGTCATGTCTGCTTTAGCACCGCTGGTAAATAGCATGTTAGCGTCGATTAGTGTAGCATGTTAGCATCGATTAGCTGGCAGTCACTTCGCAACCAAATATGTCTGATTAGCACATAAGTCAACAACATCAACAAAACTCACCTTTGTGATTTCGTTGACTTTATCGTTGCAAATGCATCTGCAGGTTATCCATACATCTCTGTGCCATGTCTGCTTTAGCACCGCCGGTAAATAGCATGTTAGCATCAATTAGCATAGCATGTTAGTATCGATTAGCTGGCAGTCATCATCAACAAAACTCACCTTTGTGAATTTGTTGACTTTATCGTTGCAAATGCATCTGCTGGTTATCCATACATCTCTGTGCCATGTCTGCTTTAGCTCCGCCGGTTAATAGCATGATAGCGTCGATTAGCGTAGCATGTTAGCATCGATTAGCTGGCAGTCACACCACAACCAAATATGTCTGATTAGCACATAAGTCAACATCAACAAAACTCACCTTTGTGATTTCGTTGACTTTATCGTTGCAAATGCATCTGCAGGTTATCCATACATCTCTGTGTCATGTCTGCTTTAGCTCCGCCGGTAAATAGCATGTTAGCGTCGATTAGCGTAGCATGTTAGCATCGATTAGCTGGCAGTCACACCACAACCAAATATGTCTGATTAGCACATAAGTCAACATCAACAAAACTCACCTTTGTGATTTCATTGACTTTATCGTTGCAAATGCATCTGCAGGTTATCCATACATCTCTGTGCCATGTCTGTCATCGCCGGTAAAATGTGGAGACACTCTGGCACATTCAATGGGGGTCTGGCGGCAGACACTTTCGCATCTTCGGGCCAGTGGTGCAACTTGAATCCCTCCCTGTTAGTGTTGTTACACCCTCCGACAACACACCGACGAGGCATGATGTCTCCAAGGTTCCAAAAAATTGTCAAAAAAACGGAAAATAACAGAGCTGAGACCCAATGTTTGCAATGTGTTGAAAATGAAAATGGCGGCTGTATTTCTTCGGAGACGTCACTTTCTGACGTCATCGCAAAAAGAACGATAAACAGAAAGGCGTTTAATTCGCCAAAATTCACCCATTTAGAGTTCGGAAATCGGTTAAAAATATATATGGTCTTTTTTCTGCAAGGTATATATTGACGCTTACATAGGTCTGGTGATAATGTTCCCCTTTAATGGTCCTGAGATCTCTTCAACAACCTTTTTTATCGTTTCCATATCAATTCCGTTACAATCAGTTGAAGTCTTAGATTTACATTTTTTCACGATTTTAACTATTTCCTCCTGTGTCACATGACTGAGGAACATGGAGTTGGGATTTCGCTCTATGGTATCATTATAGTCCTCAATTGAAACTGGGTCTGGAATCCTTTCTTCCAATTTCGGTCCAATATTTACAAAGTAATTATTAAAGCTTTCAACTACTTCCTTTATGTTGTCATTATGTTTATTTCCATCTAAGAAGTATTTAGGGTAATCCCTCTTAGTGCCATTTTTAATAATGCTATTGACAATGCCCCATGTTGCTCTCATATTATTTTTGTTCCTGTCCAATAATTCTTTTCTACATGATCGTAGTATGTTTGTTAACTTGTTTTTATACTTTTTGTACTTAACTTCTGCCTCTGTAGTTCTTTGTAGTATACATTTTCTATATGGTGTATTCTTCTTCTTACAAGCATTTTTTAATACTTTTGTCATCCATGGTTGATTATTCTTTCTCTGCTTACTGCTGAGTAGCCTCCATGGACAATGTTTGTCATAAAGTATTATGAACCTGTTTAAAAAATGTTCATAACCTTCATCAACCTATTCCTCATTGTACATTGTACTATACTAGGGTTATACGGTATACCCGTTCTAGTATAGTACCACGAATCTAATGAATCATGTACTATACCGCCTCTAAAAAGTACCCGCCCTTCTTTTTTAAACAAGCATGACGGCGCGTCATCGTCACCTTCGGGACATTGCTGGTTTTACGAGCAGAGGAGCATGTTCGGCAGCGCACAATCACGGAGTACTTAGAAACAGACAATGTGTGTAGACAGAAAAAGGAGAATTAACACGTTTTGGCTTAGAAAATGACAATAAAAGTGGGGCTACAGTGGGGAAAAAAGTATTTAGTCAGCCACCGATTGTGCAAGTTCTCCCACTTAAAATGATGACAGAGGTCTGTAATTTTCATCATAGGTACACTTCAACTGTGAGAGACAGAATGTGAAAATAATATCCAGGAATTCACATTGTAGGAATTTTAAAGAATTTATTTGTAAATTATGGTGGAAAATTAATAATTGGTCAACCATTCAAAGCTCTCACTGATGGAAGGAGGTTTTGGCTCAAAGTCTCACGATACATGGCCCCATTCATTCTTTCCTTAACACGGATCAGTCGTCCTGTCCCCTTAGCAGGAAAAACAGCCCCAAAGCATGATGTTTCCACCCCCATGCTTCACAGTAGGTATAGTGTTCTTGCAAATAATAATTAACTTAGAATTTCATGGCTGCAACACGTGCCAAAGTAGTTGGGAAAGGGCATGTTCACCACTGTGTTACATCACCTTTTCTTTTAACAACATTCAATAAACGTTTGGGAACTGAGGAAACTAATTGTTGAATCTTTGAAAGTGGAATTCTTTCTCATTCTTGTTTTATGTAGAGCTTCAGTCGTTCAACAGTCCGGGGTCTCCGCTGTTGTATTTTACGGCTCATAATGCGCCACACATTTTCGATGGGAGACAGGTCTGGACTGCAGGCGGGCCAGGAAAGTACCTGCACTCTTATTTTACATAGCCACGCCGTTGTAACACTTGTCTTGCTGAAATAAGCAGGGGCGTCCATGATAACATTGCTTGGATGTCAACATATGTTGTTCCAAAACCTGTATGGACCATTCAGAATTAATGGTGCCTTCACAGATGTGTAAGTTACCCATGCCTTGGGCACTAATACACCCCCATACCACCACAGATGCTGGCTTTTGAACTTTGCGCCTATAACAATCCGAATGGTTATTATTCTCTTTGTTCTGGAAGACACCACGTCCTCTGTTTCCAAATATAATTTGAAATGTGGACTCGTCAAACCACAGAACACCTTTCCACTTTGCATCAGTCCATTTTAGGTGAGCTCGGGCCCAGCAAAGCCTGCGGCGTTTCAAGATATTGTTGATAAATGGGTTTGGCTTTGCATTGTAGAGTTTTAACTTGCACTTACAGATGTAGCGACCAACTGTAGTTACTAACAGTGGTTTTATGAAGTGTTCCTGAGCCCATGTGGTGATATCCTTTACACACTGATGTCGGTTTTTGATGCAGTACCACCTGAAGGATCAAAAGTCTGTCATATCATCGCTTATGTGCAGTGATTTCTCCAGATTCTCTAAACTTTTTGATGATTTTACGGACCGTAGATGTTAAAATCTCTAAATTATTTGCAATAACTCGTTGACAAATGTTGTCCTAAAACTATTCGACAATTTGCTTACAAAGTGGTGACCCTCACCCCATCCTTGTTTGTGAATTACTTAGCATTTCATGCAAGCTGCTTTTATACCCAATCATGGCACCCAACTATTCCCAATTAGCCTGCACACCCGTGGGATGTTCCATATAAGTGTTTGATGAGCATTCCTCAACTTTATCAGTATTTATTGCCACCTTTCCCAACTTCTTTGTCACATGTTGCTGGCATCAAATTCTAAAGTTAATGATTATTTGCAAACAAAAAAATGTTTATCAGTTTGAACATCTAATATGTTGCCTTTGTAGTGCATTTAAATGAATGAAGGGTTGAAAATTATTTGCATATCATTGTATTCCGTTTATATTTACATCTAACACAATTTCCCAACTCTTATGGAAACGGGGTTTGTATATGGTATCAGACCGATACCCGAATTTGTGGTCTCATCCAAAACTAATGTAAAGTATAAAACAACAGAAGAATAAGTGATTATTGCATTTTAACAGAAGTGTAGATAAAACATGGTAAAAGAGAAAGAAAGCAAATATTAACAGTAAATGAACAAGTAGATTAGAAATTCATTTTTAATTTTTTACAAAATAATAGAATAGAAAATTATTCATTATGTTATTGCATATGTCAGCAGACAAATTGGGAGTATTTTTTTTTGCCTACTTACTAATAAAAGAAAAGGTCTCGTATGTTCACTATTTTATTTAAGGACCAAATTGCAATAAGAAACATATGTTTAATGTACCCTAAGATTTTTTTTGTTAAAATAAAGCCAATAATGCCATTTTTTAGGGTCCCCTTTATTTAGAAAAGTATTAAAAAGTACTGAAAGTGTACCGAAATACATTTTGGTATCGGGACAACACTGGTAACAATTGAAATTAAACTCAACGTTACGACGTAAGAGTGGTGTTTCTTGTTCACAAAAATACTCAAGTAAAAAGTAATGTTACAATAAAACTACTCTGACAAGTACAATTTATCCAAAGAGTTACCTAGGTAAATGTAACGCCGCGTTACCACTCACTCTGACCAAAATGCATTAATTCAATATGTTCTAATCAGCCCCTTAAGTCATCTATCCGCCCCAAAAAATAAAAAAATAGAAAAGGATATTGCTGAATTGGCGATATATCCAATATTTTTATTTTTGACAGTCCATATGTGTTGACAAGCAGGCGTAAGCTGGAGCTGCAGCACGATCACGGCTATAACTGCCAGTTTACACGTCCTCTTCAGATCCACTAACTAAAACGCAAAACAGTGGCCGCAGAACAGTTTCAGCCTGGATAAATCACACAGCATGTGCTAAATATTTATGCTCACATGTTCTCCTCCCAGTACATTGTGGGCCTCCTGATGATCAGCATTTATTCTGCATTTACATGAAGACATCCATCCATCCATCTATTTTCTACCGCTTATTCCCTTTGGGGTAGCGGGGGGTGCTGGTGCCAATCTCAGCTACACCCTGGACAAGTCACCACCTCATCGCAGGTACATGAAGACAGACATGTTAAATGGATTGCGGTCCTAATTTTGCTCACTTAAGAGATCAGCTCTGCGTGTACTCTCAAGTTTAAACGTGTACATGGGTCTGAAAATAGTAAGCTACTGGAATCGCTACTCTGTCTGTCAAAAAGTGGCTAAGCTACCCCTAAGCTACTGGGAAATTTCGTTAAAATGGATACATGGATGATACAACAGAGGATTGGGAGAATGTCATGTGGTCAGATTAAACCAAAATATAACTTTTTGGTATAAACTCAATTTGTCGTGTTTGGAGGAAGAAGAATACTGAGTTGCATCCCAAGAACACCATACCTACTGTGAAGCATGGGGGTGGAAACATCATGCTTTGGGGCTGTTTTTCTGCTAAGAGGAAAGGACGATTGATCCGTGTTAAGGAAAGAATGAATGGGGCCATGTATCGTGAGATTTTGAGCCAAAACCTTCTGCCATCAGTGAGACCTAATACTTATTTTCCACCATAATTTACAAATAAATTCTTTAAAATTCTTACGATGTGAATTCCTGGATTTTTTTTCCACATTCTGTCCCTCAAAGTTGAAGTGCACCTATGATGAAAATTACAGACCTCTGTCATCACTTTAAGTGGGAGAATTTGCACAATCGGTGGCTGACTAAATACTTTTTTGCCCCACTGTAGCCCCACTTTTATTGTCATTTTTTAAGCCAAAATGTGTATATTCTCCCTTTTCTGTCTACAAACACTGTCTGTTTCTAAGTACTCCATGAATGTGCGCTGCCGAACATGCTCCTCTGCTCGTAAAACCATTTTAAGTGGGAGAACTTGCACAATCGGTGGCTGACTAAATACTTTTTTGCCCCACTGTAGCCCCAATTTTATTGTCATTTTTTAAGCCAAAATGTGTATATTCTCCCTTTTCTGTCTACACACATTGTCTGATTCTAAGTACTCCGTGAATGTGCGCTGCCGAACATGCTCCTCTGCTCGTAAAACCATTTTAAGTGGGAGAACTTGCACAATCGGTGGCTGACTAAATACTTTTTTGCCCCACTGTAGCTTGTTACTGCACATCACTGGTTTTAATACTTATGTTTAGATCACGCCCTAAAGTACACGTGGAACCTCCGGAGGACAAGTGTCCACTGCAACAAATGGTTGTTTTTGGTCAGAGGTACACATTTATGAATAATAAATAACCGTTATGAAAAGCAAATGTCCACTAAAGCAAATGTTTGCTCGCAGGAGGATTTACGGATTTACAAGACGTTTTTCAGCATACGGAGAAATTAAAAGACATCCGTATACTCTTGTAGTAACATAGGCAGGTAAAGTCATTAGTCCGTTTGTTATACAAACCCCAAAACCAGTGAAGTTGGCAAACTTTTGTTATTTTTTGCCAATATTTGCTCATTTGGATATTGATGCCTGCGACATGTTTCAAAAAAGCGGGCACAAGTGGCAAAAGTTGAGCAACGCTCATCAAACACTTATTTTGGGACATCCCACAGGTGTGCAGGCTAATTGGGAACAGGTGGGTGCCATGATTGGGTATAAAAGCAGCTTCCATGAAGCGCTCAGTCATTGACAAACAAGGATAGGGCGAAGGTCACAAATGCGCGAGCAAATTGTCGAACAGTTTTAGAACAACATTTCTCAACGAGCTATTGCAAGGAATTTAGGGATTTCACCATTTAAGGTCCATAATATCATCAAAAGGTTCAGAAAAATCTGGAGAAATCACTGCATGTAAGCAATGATATTACGGACCTTCGATCCCTCAGGCGGTACAGCATAAAAAAGCGACATCAGTGTGTAAAGGATATCACCACATGGGCTCAGGAACATTTCACAAAACCACTGTCAGTAACTACAGTTGGTCGCTACATCTGTAAGTGCAACTTAAAACTCTTCTATGCAAAGCGAAAGCCATTCATCAATAACACCCAGAAACGCAGCCGGCTATGCTGGGCCCGAGCTCATCGAAGATGGACTGATGCAAAGTGAAAAAAGTGTTATGTGGTCTGACAAGTCCACATTTCAAATTATTTTTAGAAACTGTTGACATCGTGCCCTCCGGAACAAATAGGAAAAGAGCCATCCGGACTATTTTAGGCGCAAAGTTCGAAAGTCAGCATCTGTGATTGTATGGGGGTGTATTAGTGCCCAAGGCATGGGTAACTTACACATCTGTGAAGCCACCATTAATGCTGAAAGGTACATACAGGTTTTGGAAGGACTTATGTTGCCATCTAAGCAACGTTATCATGGCCGCCCCTGCTTATTTCAGCAAGACAATGCCAAACCATGTGTTACAACATCGTGGCTTCATAGTAAAAGAGTGCAGTCCAGACATGTCTCCCATTGAAGATGTGTGGTGCAATATGAAGCCTAAAATACCACAACAGAGACCTCGGACTGTTGATCAACTTAAGCTGTACATCAAGCAAGAATGGGAAAGAATTCCACCCAAAAAGTTTCAAAAATTGGTCTCCTCAGTTCCCAAACGTTTACTGAGTGTTGTTAAAAGGAAAGGCCATGTAACACAGTGGTAAAAACGCCCCATTGCCAACATTTTTGCAGCGGGTTGCTGCCATTAAATTTTATTTTAAAAATTATTTGCAAAAAATAAATGAAGTTTCTCAGTTTGAACGCTAAATATCTTGTATTTGCAGTCTAATGAAGTGAATGTAATTTGAAAAGGATTTGCAAATCATTGTGTTCTGTTTTTGTTTACTATTTACACAACGCGCCAACTTCACTGGTTTTGGGATTTGTCCATTCATCGATGCGTCTGAACGCTCTGGTGACGTTACGTCAAATTGCACTTGAATGGAATGGTTTGTTTCAGGCATACTTAAGAAGTCACACTTCCCTGAAAGAGAACAGGAAGAATCAGGGCTTATTTAAATTCTGCCACCTCTCCATATGAGTGATTGACACTTCATTCAAACCATAATGTTGTCATTTACGCTGTTTAGTTTCGCTTACTTTTTAGTCATGTCACTTTTGTTTCTTTCCTGTGTGTGAATGACGGTGTTGGAAAAAAATGTGTAGCTTGTGCAAAAAATACAACTAAAAGTAGGAATTTAATTATTGTATTTTTCGGACTATAAGGCGCACTTAAAATCCTTTCCTTTTTTTTCAAAACTCGACAACCCGGTGCGCCTAATGTACAAAATAATTTTGGTTGCGCTTACCGTTTTCAAAGCTATTTTATTTGGTACATGGTGTAATGATAAGTGTGACCAGTAGATGGCAGTCACACATAAGAGATGCCTTTAGCCTGCAATATGACTCAAGTAAACAACACCAACATTTTATATGTTCCGTTGAAAATCCAGAACATTACACACGGCGCTCAAAAATCCATCAAAATGTTTTAGTACGACTTTGGTAAGCTATGAAGCCCTACCGCTTAATGGATTGTACTGTGCTTCAACTTACGAGTATTATTATGGTGTGTGTATAAGGTAAGATATATTATCTGGCGTTTTGTTTCGCAATATTATGCAAAGGCAACTTTTCTTACCTTCTGGTCCCTGTTGATGTGTATTTGGGATCTGCATAAGTCCTGCAAATTTGCACGAGTCCACCTTTGTAGTCCGTGCCAACGCCATAGTCGATAAGCTTCTTCTTGTTATGGGACATTCATCCTTCGCAGTTGCCATTTCTGATATAAAGTAGTGTAATGTTCTTACTTATATCTGTCAGTAAACTCGCCATGTAGGCGCTAAAACATACCGGTGTTGTGAGTTTACATTATTCACCCAAGGAACTTTGGTTATTAGAGAGTTACGGTCGGACGGTTTTCACAGGAACACATTTCTGGCGTTGTTGCACTAGAGAGCCACGGATGAGAAAATGCTGCTCCGTTATTGATTTAAGTAAAGTCGGAATGTCATTGTCGGGACCCGGGATGGACCGCTTGCCTGTGTATGGGCTTGGGACATCTCTGCGCTGCTGATCCGCCTCCGCTTGGGATGGTTTCCTGCTGGCTCCGCTGTGGACGGGACTCTCGCTGCTGTGCTGGATCCGCTTTGGACTGGACTCTCGTGGCTGTGTTGGATCCACTATGGATTGAACTTTCACAGTATCATGTTAGACCCGCTCAACATCCATTGCTTTCGTCCTCTCCAAGGTTCTCATAGTCATCATTGTCACCGACGTCCCACTGGGTGTGAGTTTTCCTTGCCCTTATGTGGGCCTACCGAGGATGTCGTAGTGGTTTGTGTTGAGGTTTGTGCAGCCCTTTGAGACACTATCAATCAATCAATGTTTACTTATATAGCCCTAAATCACTAGTGTCTCAAAGGGCTGCAGAAACCACTACGACATCCTCGGTAGGCCCACATAAGGGGAAGGAAAACTCACACCCAGTGGGACGTCGGTGACAATGATGACTATGAGAACCTTGGAGAGGAGGAAAGCAATGGATGTCGAGCGGGTCTAACATGATACTGTGAAAGTTCAATCCATAATGGATCCACTAGTGACTTAGGGCTATATAAGTAAACATTGATTGACTGATTGATTAAAACAGTTAATTCCATCTTTTGACATTTCTACCACTCCTGTCCTTGCACGCTACACCGCTACAACAAAGATGACGGAGAAAAGACGCTGTCGAAGGTGAGCCACGTAAATAAGACCGCCCACAAAACGGCGCATCCTGAAGCGACCGTCAGAAAGCGGCTTGAAAATGATCTGTAAAACATAATCTATACAACATTTTGACCAAAGAACCACCATTACATTTTATGTAGACCGCAAGGAAGTGTTTTACATTCAGAAAAAAAGAATAATAGTATGACCCCTTTAATGTGCGCCTTTTGTATGAAAATAAACCTAACAGTGCGCTCTATGATCTGGAAAATACGGCACATAAGTAAAATCAGAAACACAAATAATTTGTTTTGAATTGGAATAAAGCCAAGTAAAGCGAATACATTGGGTGAATGTTTTGACTGAATTCACACAATTTATTAGTAACTGAAGAATGGAACTAGGCCATATAACTTAGGTACTGGGCAGCAGGGTGGTTCAGAACTCAGGTTCTGAGTAGTCCTGGGTTCAATCCCGGGCTCGGAATCTTTCTGTATGGAGTTTGCATGTTCTCCCCGTGACTGCGTGGGTTCCCTCCGGGTACTCCGGCTTCCTCCCACTTCCAAAGACATGCACCTGGGGATAGGTTGATTGGCAACACTAAATGGTCCCTAGTGTGTGAATGTGAATGTGAGTGTTGTCTGTCTATCTGTGTTGGCCCTGCCAGGAGGTGGTGACTTGTCCAATTGTAGCTGAGATAGGCACCAGCGACCCCCAAAGGGACAAGCTGTAGAAAATGGATGGATGGAACTTAGGTACTTGCTGTATTTTCTCATCCATGGAGTGACATGTGTAAAGTTCAACTCATGTACTTGACACACAATACATTGATGTTTTCTTTGTTTCTTGTGCTAAAGTATGATACTGTACTAATGGACTGTTATGACATCTGACCCAGGCGAGACGTTTACTCGATTTCGTCAGCTCCAAAGGTGAGTTGGCGGCCAACGTGGTGCTTCAGTTCATTGACCAAAAGCAGCAATCTGGCGCCTGTAGCCTCACCCCACCCAAAGGTACAGTATTGTATTCTTATACAGTATTATTGCCCATCAATTAATTAGTACAGTGACTTCATGTTATTATTGAAGAATAATAATTGAGACAAGGCTCAGTGTAGGCCAGGGGTCACCAACGCGGTGCCCGCGGGCACCAGGTCGCCCGTAAGGACCAGATGAGTCGCCCGCTGGCCTGTTCAATCAATCAATCAATCAATCAATGTTTATTTATATAGCCCCAAATCACAAATGTCTCAAAGGACTGCACAAATCATTACGACTACAACATCCTCGGAAGAACCCACAAAAGGGCAAGGAAAACACACCCAGTGGGCAGGGAGAATTCACATCCAGTGGGACGCCAGTGACAATGCTGACTATGAGAAACCTTGGAGAGGACCTCAGATGTGGGCAACCCCGCCCACTCTAGGGGACCGAAAGCAATGGATGTCGAGCGGGTCTAACATGATACTGTGAAAGTTCAATCCATAGTGGCTCCAACACAGCCGCGAGAATTCAGTTCAAGCGGATCCAAGACAGCAGCGAGAGTCCCGTCCACAGGAAACCATCTCAAGCGGATCAGCAGCGTAGAGATGTCCCCAACCGATACAGGCGAGCGGTCCATCCTGGGTCCCGACGAGCGGTCCATCCTGGGTCTCGACTCTGGACAGCCAGTACTTCATCCATGGTCATCGGACCGGACCCCCTCCACAAGGGAGGGGGGGACATAGGAGAAAGAAAAGAAGCGGCAGATCAACTGGTCTAAAAAGGAGGTCTATTTAAAGGCTAGAGTATACAGATGAGTTTTAAGGTGAGACTTAAATGCTTCTACTGAGGTAGCATCTCGAACTGTTACCAGGAGGGCATTCCAGAGTACTGGAGCCCGAACGGAAAACGCTCTATAGCCCGCAGACTTTTTTTGGGCTCTAGGAATCTAAAAATACCGTATGTCCTTGAATTGCCGCAGGGCATATAGCATGCGCCTGCCTTGGATTACTGCCGGGGCAAACTCGCTTCCCAAAATAATTAGAGCATGCTTAGTATTACCACCTGGTCAAACTCGTGACGTCACGAGTGACACTTCCCCTGTCATCATTTTCAAAATGGAGGAGGATGATTTCAATACCGGTAATTTGAAATCGCATAAAGGGAAGAAGATTAGGAGCTATTCAGTAGGATTTAAGGTCCAAGCTTACATCACTCTCAAATTTTTACTGCACGCCTTTGGTAAGTGCCGAAGTGAGAAGATGTTTTAAAATAATTAGCGCATGCTTACTTTTACCGCATGCCTTTGGTAAGCGCAGGGGTGAGAAGAGGTTTTAAATTAATTAGCGCCTTGGCGGCAATTCAAGGAAATACGGTAGCTCAAATAGCAGCACTTACCAGTGAGCTGCCTCTATTTTTTATATTGTATTAATTTACTAGCAAGTCTCGTTTTGCTCGACATTTTTAATTCTAAGAGAAACAAAACTCAAATAGAATTTGAAAATCCAAGAACATTTTTTAAAGACTTGGTCTTCACATGTTTAAATAAATTCATTTATTTTTTTACTTTGCTTCTTATAACTCTCAGAAAGACAATTTTAGAGAAAAAAACAACCTTAAAAATGATTTTAGGATTTTTAATAACATATACCTTTTTACCTTTTAAATTCCTTCCTTTTCTTTCCTGACAATTTAAATCAATGTTCAAGTAATTTTTTTTTTTTTATTGTCAAGAATAATAAATACATTTTAATTTAATCCTTCATTTTAGCTCCTGTTTTTTCGACGAAGAATATTTGTGAAATATTTCTTCAAACTTATTATGATTAAAATTCCCAAAAATTATTCTGGCAAATCTAGAAAATCTGAAAAATGTGCACTTGGAGAAAATATAAAAATAAAGTGTTGCATATTGATATTTATCTGTTTCCATATATAAATATTGTGAGAAATCATTAAGATGATCAGTGTTTCCACAAAGATAAATATCATTAATTATTAATAATAACATAGAGTTAAAGGTAAATTGAGCAAATTGGCTATTTCTGGCAATTTATTTAAGTGTGTATCAAACTGGTAGCCCTTCGCATTAATCAGTACCCAAGAAGTTGCTCTTGGTTTCCAAAAGGTTGGTGACCCCTGATGTAGGCCTATCAAATAAACACCTTACTTCAGAAATATACTTTATATTTGTCGAGGAAATGTGAATGATAAGGGCATCCAAATTTTAGACCTTTAATAATAAACAGATTGCCAAATCACTAATTCTGATGTCGATCAAAAGGCATGTTCTATTAAACCGATAACTGTCTAAGACTTGATTGTTTTTGGTCCCTCGCAGAGTTCCTCAAATACCAGAAGAAGCTCTGCAGTTCCGTGTTGGCCCAGTCCAGCTTCCTCAGCACCTATGGCGGCACCAGCCACATGCCGCTGGATGACATCTACACCGAAGGCCAGCTGGAGCTTGCTGCGGACCTCGACGTTCAAGGAAATTTGGGCCTGGGGGACATTGTTAGTACGGCGGGCATCATAAACGAGGAGGCGGACACGGTTCTAGTATCAGGGGATGCGGGCAGCGGGAAGAGTACTTTACTCCAGAGACTGCACCTGCTCTGGGCTCGGGGCACCGCCCTGTCCGAGTTCCTCCTGTTGTTCCCTTTCAGCTGCCGGAAGCTGAATTCCGAACTCAAGGAGCTATCCGTTCAAGACCTACTCTTTCGGCACTGCTGCTGGCCTGACCGAAACCAAGAGGACATCTTCCGCTTCATCTTGGACCACCCAAATGTGGTCATCTTCACGTTTGACGGTCTGGATGAGCTAAAGCAGAGCTTTTCGGACGAGCACAGGCTGTGCTGCCCCACCCAACCTGCGCCCGTTCACGTCCTGTTGTTCAACCTGCTTCAGGGTTCCCTCATGAAGGGGGTACGAAAGGTGGTAACGAGTCGCTCAGAAGCTGTAGGTCCAATACTGAAGAAATATCTTCGCAAGGAAGTTTTCCTCAAAGGCTTCTCCCCGAACGGTATTGACTGTTTTGTCAAGAAACAACACCACGACCCAGCAGTGGCTGCTAAGGTTCTGGCTTCTATTCAAGCAAACACATTTTTGCTGGGACTTTGCCACAGTCCGGTCCTCTGCTGGATTGTCTCCCAGTGCCACAAGGAGCTGCTGGGCTGCGGCGACGGAACGCCACAAACAATAACAGACGTCTACTTGATGATCTTGCAGCACTTCCTCCAGCATCAAAGCTCCCTTAAGACTTCAAAGGGGTCGGGTTGGTTTCAGGAGCATCTCGCCACCGTGTTGCATCTCGGCCAGCTTGCCCTCCAGGGTGTTGAAGCATCTTGTTACGTTTTCTCCAACACAGATCTGGACTCCTGCCGTGTCACGGAAAAGGACATCTGCACCGGCTTCCTCATCCAAAGCAAAGATATGTCCAACGATTCCAGTCATCGATATGAGTTCCTTCACTTGACGGTGCAGTGTTTTTTTGCCGCGTTGTACATTGTTTTATCCAACAATGCTGACCGCTCCACCATCACTAAACTCTTTGAGCTTCACGACCTAAGAGAGACGGGCTTCAGCAGCACCTGCTTCACGTCCTGCTTGGCCACAGACCAACAACAGACTCCGGGTGAGACGCCGAATCTTCAAATCGCGGCCACCTTTGTGTCCGGCCTCCTCTCCCAGAGGCACCGACACCTGTGGTCCTTCTGCACCCAGGCTCCAATGATGGACAAAAAAGTGCGACACTTGGAGAGATGCCTCTCCAAAGGCATGCAGAGGCACTTCAAGTCCATCCCACCGCCAGTGGAAGGTGAGAAGAAGAGCATGCATGCCATGCCGGGTTTCGTCTGGCTCATTAAATGCATCTATGAGATGCAGGACAGCAAGATGGCCAAAGAGGTTTTGAGCAAGCTGGATGTGGACCACCTAAAGTTGACCTACTGCAACATCGGACCCGTGGAGTGCACAGCTTTGGCCTACGTGCTCCAACATCTAAGGAATTCTGTGGGCATCCAGTTGGACAACAACTCTGTAGGCGACGTGGGTGTGGAGCAGCTCCTTCCCTGTCTGCACATTTGTAATTCTCTTTAGTAAGTATCCAGCGCCTCCAATGTCCGATATCTTATCAAATGGTAACTTACAGTTCATTTATATTGTTTCTACTCTTTAAAAGCCTCCGAAATAATAACATCACGGATGAGGGGATTCGCAAACTGATTGCAAAGGGACTCCAGTGTGACAGCTTTCAGAAGATTGCGTAAGCCTTGACAATATGATACACACTGCAGTGGAACCTTAACCTCTTAAGGTTTGTTTACATGCTTTTTTTTATTTCTCTTTGCTATTTGGGCATATTAGACCCTATCCATCCATCCATTTTCTACCGCTTATTCCCTTTTGGGGTCGCGGGGGGCGCTGGCGCCTATCTCAGCTACAATCGGGCGGAAGGCGGGGTACACCCTGGACAAGTCGCTACTTCATCGCAGCATATTAATTAGAATAAAAACTAAAAATTATCTTTTGATATGATGTACTCCATAAGTACACAAACGTGTACTTCATTTGTAGTGAGATGCTCATTTTTACTATTACACTTTTTTTTTCCAAATTCCATTGTATGCAACTCAGTATTCTTCTTCCTCCAAACACGACGAGTTGAGTTTATACCTAGAAGTTCTATTTTGGTTTCATCTGACCACATGACATCCTCCCAATCCTCTACTGTATCATCCATGTGTCAATTTTGGTATAAACTCAACTTGTCGTGTTTGGAGGAAGAAGAATACTGAGTTGCATCCCAAGAACACCACACCTACTGTGAAGCATGGGGGTGGAAACATCATGCTTTGGGGCTGTTTTTCTGCTAAGGGGACAGGACGATTGATCCGTGTTAAGGAAAGAATGAATGGGGCCATGTATCATGAGATTTTCAGACAAAACTTCCATCCTTCAGTGAGAGCTTTGAATGGTTGACCAAATACTTATTTTCCACCATAATTTACAAATAAATTCTTTAAAATTCCTACAATGTGAATTCCTGGAATTTTTTTCACATTCTGTCTCTCACAGTTGAAGTGTACCTATGATGAAAATTACAGACCTCTGTCATCATTTTAAGTTGGAGAACTTGCACAATCGGTGGCTGACTAAATACGGTTTTGCCCCACTGTAAATATCAATCAATCAACCAATCAATCAATGTCTATTTATATAGCCCTAAATCACAAATGTCACAAAGGACTGCACAAATCATGACGACTACGACATCCTCGGAAGAACCCACATAAGGGCAAGGAAAACTCACACCCAGTGGGCAAGGAGAATTCACACCCAGTGGGACGCCAGTGACAATGATGACTATGAGAAACCTTGGAGAGGATCTCAAATGTGGGCAAACCCCCCCTCTAGGGGACCGAAAGCAATGGGTGTCGAGCGGGTCTAACATGATACTGTGAAAGTTCAATCCATAGTGGCTCCAACACAGCAGCGAGAGTCCCGTCCACAGGAAACTAAAAATAAGCCACTTACCTGAAAACTGGTCCGCTTCCAAATTGAATTGTTGAGGTTCCACTGTATTGTGATTTACCAAATGACATTTCTTATTCGTTACATTGTTCCAGTCATCGCTGTGTTTCTCTTCAGGCTCTTCAACAACAAGCTAACTGACGCCTGTACGGAACACTTTTCTCACCTTTTGAGGACCAAGCAAAATTTCCTCTCTTTGAGGTCAGCGTCATTGTTTCCGGTTTGTGTCAGTAACGGCAACCATGTCATTTTGAAATCCACCTCTGTGTGTCAGGCTTGGCAACAACAACATCACATCAGAGGGAGCGAAACAGCTGGCGAAGGGGCTGGAATTCAACCATTCGCTGAGATTTTTAGGGTAAGAAGGATGTTTTGCAAAACCCAGAACCGGTGAAGTTGGCACGTTGTGTAATTTGTTAATAAAAACAGGATACAATGATTTGCAAATCCTTTTTAACTTATATTCAATTGAATAGACTGCAAAGACAAGATACTTAATGTTCAAACTGAGACGCTTAATTTGTTTTTGCAAATAATCATTAACTTAGAATTTAATGGCAGCAACACAGTGCCAAAAAGTTGGCACAGGGGCATTTTTACCACTGTGTTACATGGCCTTTCCTTTTAACAACACTCAGTAAACATTTGAGAACCGAGGAGACCAATTTTTTGAAGCTTTTCAGGTGGAATTATTTCTTATTCTTGCTTGATGTACAGCTTAAGTTTTTCAACAGTCCGGGGTCTCTGTTGTGGTATTTTGGGAGACAGGTCTGGACTACAGGCAGGCCGGTCTAGTACCTGCACTCTTTGCAGGCTGTTGTATTGTCTTGCTGAAATAAGCAGGGGCGTCCATGATAACTTTGCTTGGGTGGAAACATAGGTGGCTCCAAATCATGTACCTTTCAGCAGTAATGGTGCCTTCACATATGTGTAAGTTACCCATGCCTTGGGCACTAATACACCCCCATACCAACACAGATGCGGCCTTTTGAACTTTGCGCCTATAACAATCCGGATGTTTCTTTTCCTCTTTGTTCCGGAGGACACGACGTCCACAGTTTCCAAAAACAATTTGAAATATGGACTCGTCAGACCAGAGAACACTTTTCCACTTTGCATCAGTCCATCTTAGATGAGCTCGGGCCCAGCGAAGCTGACGGCGTTTCTGGGTGTTGTTGATAAAAGGCTTTTGCTTTGCATACTATAGTTTTGTCAACAAATTCCAAATGAGGTAATGTTTGCAAAAAATAACATTTTTCAGTTCGAACGTTAAGTATTTTGTCTTTGGAGTTTATTCAATTGAATATACAAACCCCGTTTCCACATGAGTTGGAAAATTGTATTAGATGTAAATGTAAACGAAATACAATGATTTGCAAATCATTTTCAACCCATATTCAGTTGAATGCACTACAAATACAACATATTTGATGTTCAAACTCATAAACTTTTTTTTTTTTTGCAAATAATAATTAACTTAGAATTTCATGGCTGCAACACATGCCAAAGTAGTTGGGAAAGGGCATGTTCACCACTGTGTTAGATCACATTTTCTTTTAACAACACTCAATAAACGTTTGGGAACTGAGGAAACTAATTGTTGAAGCGTTGAAAGTAGAATTCTTTCCCATTCTTGCTTGATGTACAGCTTAAGTTGTTCAACAGTCTGGGGTCTTGTTGTCGTATTTTACGGTTCATAATGAGCCACACATTTTCGATGGGAGACAGGTCTGGACTGCAGGCGGGCCAGGAAAGTACCCGCACTCTTTTACTACGAAGCCACGCTGTTGTAACACGTGGCTTGGCATTGTTTTGCTGAAATAAGCAGGGGCGTCCATGATAACGTTGCTTGGATGACAACATATGTTGCTCCAAAACCTGTATGTACCTTTCAGCATTAATGGTGCCTTCACAGATGTGTACGTTACCCATGCCTTGGGCACTAATACACCCCCATACCAACACGGATGCTGACTTTTGAACTTTGTGCCGATAACAATCCGGATGGTTCTTTTCGTCTTTGTTCCGGAGGACACGACGTCCACAGTTTCCAAAAACAATTTGAAATATGGACTCGTCAGACCACAGAACACTTTTCCACTTTGCATCAGTCCATTTTTGATGAGCTCGGGCCCAGCGAAGCCGACGGCGTTTCTGGGTGTTGTTGATAAATGGCTTTTGCTTTGCATAGTAGAGTTTTGTCAACAAATTCCAAATGAGGTAATATTTGCAAAAAATAATTTTTTTTAGTTCGAACGTTAAGTATTTTGTCTTTGCAGTGTATTCAATTGAATATGGGTTGAAAAGGATTTGCAAATCATTGTATTCTGCTTTTTATTTACGATTTATACAACGTGACAACTTCACCGGTTTTGTATTTGTGCACAACAGAAATGTTTTACATGTTAATTTTTGTCCAGTCTTTGGGGCAATAAAGTTGGCGATGCAGGTGCAGAAGCCATTGCCGGCGCCCTGGAAGGCAGCAAAACTCTAACATGGCTGAGGTAGTATTTCCTGCGATTGATACAAACTTTGGTCAATGGGTTCGAACATATTGCACAGCTCAGAACCAACAGAACCTATGTCGTAATAGCAGTCATGACCAAACTGTCACCGACAAGTTCATTTAAAACAAGTAGAACAGGTGCTGTGCTTGATGGAAAATAAACAAGAAACGTTTTCCTAAACCTATAGCTGGCATTATGTTACTGCTAATTAGAGACCCCAACAGTCTTTTGCTTTGCTAGACTATGCACCTGCTGTCTTTAGAACAATGTGCGGTTTATTAATTAAAGGTTTTCATTGATCCTTCTCCATAACAGAGGATCAAACGATTTAGGTCTTTGCAAAAATTGCTTATGTCTTTTTATTCCAAATGATGTCTAAAACCTGACTATCTAAGGTTAGGAAGAAGGGCTGAGGGAGAAAAAGCGATATATATACTGAAACAAATTGGAAAATTGCGGAAGTACATTCATTTTATCGGAGTTGACATGTTCCTGTTTTTGAAAGGTCAATGTGGGCCAAAAATGGTATCCCAATTCTCAATTATGATAAAGTTATATTTTTTTCCACACTGATTGTTTCGTTAAAGTGCACAGTATTGAATTTCTTATGTATTTTATGCTTACAAAAAAGGCAACAGTTTCACCCGGATCGCCTTTAAATTTTGCGTGTTTGTACCAATTCTTGCCAAAAATGGTATCCCAATATTCAATTTTGATAAAGTTATGATAAATATGTCCACATCGACTGTGCGTTAATGTGCAAAATATGGAATTTCTGACGCATTTTAATGCGTAGAAAACAGGCGACAGTTCCAATTGGATCCCCTTTTAAATTTTGCGTGTTTGTACCATTTCTTGAAATTTCAACGCGGGCCAAAAATGGTATCCCAATCTTAAATTTTGATATTATGATATTTTTTTCCACATCCATTGTGCGTTTATGTGCAAAATATTGTATTTCTGATGTATTTAATGCACACAAAACATGCAACAGTTCAAACCGGACGCCTTTAAATTTTGCGTGTTTGCACCAGTTCTTGAAATTTCAACTCGGGCCAAAAATGCTATCCTAATCTTAAATTTTGATGAAGTATTGATATTTTTTCCCACATCGATTGTGTGCAAAATATTGAATTTCTGATGTATTTTATGCGAACAAAAAATGCATCAGTTTCAACCGGATCGCCTTTAAATGTTGCATCGATTGTGCTTTAATGTGTAAAATATTGAATTTCTTATGTATTTTTTGCTCACAAAAGAAAAGACGGTTCCAACCGGATCGCTTTAAAATTTTGCATGTTTGCACCAGTACTTGAAATTTCAACATGGGCCAAAAATGGTATCTCAATCTTAAATTTTGATATATTTTTTTCCACATCGATTGTGCGTTTATGTGCAAAATATTGAATTTCTGATGTATTTTATGTGCACAAAACAGGCGACAGTTCCAACCGGATCGCCTTAAAATTTTGCGTGTTTGCACCAGTTCTTGAAATTTCAACATGGGCCAAAAATGCTATCCTAATCTTAAATTTTGATTAAGTATTGGTATTTCTTTCCACATCGATTGAGTGCAAAATATTGAATTTCTGATGTATTTTATGCGAACAAAAAATGCATCAGTTTCAACCGGATCGCATTTAAATTTTGCATCGATTGTGCTTTAATGTGCATAATATTGTATTTCTGATGTATTTTTTGCTCACAAAAAAGGTGACACTTCCACCCGGATCCCCTTTAAATCTTGCGTGTTTGTACCAATCATTGAAATTTCAACGCAGGCCAAAAATGTATCTCAATATTTAATTTTGATAAAGTTATGATATTTTTTTTCCACATCGATTGTGTGTTCATGTGCAAAATATTGAATTTCTGATGTATTTTATGCACACAAAACAGGCAACAGTTCCAACCAGATTGCATTTACATTTTTCGTGTTTGTACCAGTACCTGAAATTTCAACGTGGGCCAAAAAATGTGTCCCAAATTTTTATTTTGACATTTATTTTGATAAAGTTATAAAAAAAAAAAGTCCACATCGATTGTGCGTTAATGTGCAAAATATTGAATTTCTGATATATTTTTTGCTCACAAAAAAAGTTGACAGTTCCAACAGGATCGCCTTAAAATTTTGTGTGTTTGCACCAGTACTTCAAACGTCAACGCGGGCCAAAAATGGTATCTTAATCTTCAATTTTAAAACTTAGGATCATTTTTTCCACTTTGATTGTGCGTTAATGTGCAAAATATTGAATTTCTGATGTATTGCATGCACGCAAAACATGCAACAGTTCTAACCGGACGCCTTTAAATTTTGTGTGTTTGTACCAGTACTTGAAATTTCAACACGAGTCAAAAATGGTGTACCAATTTTTTATTTTGATATTTATTTTGATAAAGTTATAAAAAAAAAATGTCCACATCGATTGTGCGTTAATGTGCAAAATATTGGTTTTTTGATCAAGGTTGATGCACACAACACAGGCAACAGTTCCAACCGAATCGTCTTTAAATTTTGAGTGTTTGTACCAGTACAAAAATGGAATCCCAATCTTAGATTTTGATATAAAGTTTTTATAATTTTTCCACATCAATTGTGCGTTCATGTGCAAAATATTGAATTTCTGATGTATTTTATGCGCACAAAAAAGGGGGCAGTTCCAACCGGATCCCCTTAAAATTTTGCGTGTTTGTACCAGTTCTTGACATTTCAACACGGGCCATAAATGCTATCTTAATCATACAAATGTAAATTTTGATAAAGTAATGATATTTTTTCCCACATCGATTGCGTGCAAAATATTGAATTTCTGATGTATTTTATGCGCACAAAGGCAACACTTTAAACCGGATCGCCATTAAATTCTGCATCGATTGTGCTTTAATGTGTAAAATATGGAATTTCTTATGTAATTTTGCTCACAAAAGAGGGGACAGTTCTAACCGGATCCCCTTTAAATTTTGCGTGTTTGTACCAGTTCTTGAAATTTCAACGCGGGCCAAAAATGGTAACCCAATCTTAAATTTTGATATTATGATATTTTTTTCCACATTGATTGTGCGTTTATGTGCAAAATATTGAATTTATGATGTATTTTATGCGCACCAAACAGGCGACAGTTCCAACCAGATCGCCTTTAAATTTTCCGTGTTTGTACCAGGTCTTGAAATGTCAACGCGGACCAAAAATGGTATCTCAATCTTCAATTTTGATAGAGTATGATATTTTTTTCCCACATCGATTGTGCGTTATGTGCAAAATATTGAATTTCTGATGTATTTTTGCTCACTAAAAAGGCGACAGTTATAACCGGATCGCCTTAAAATTTTGCGTGTTTTCACCAGTTCTTGAAATTTCAACGCGGGCCAAAAATGGTATCGCAATCTTCAATTTTGATAAAGTTACGAAAAAAATGTCCACATCGATAGTGCGTTAATGTGCAAAATATGGAATTTCTGACGTATTTTAATGCGCACAAAACAGGCGACAGTTCCAACCGGATCCCCTTTAAATTTTGCGTGTTTGTACCAGTTCTTGAAATTTCAACGCGGGCCAAAAATGGTAACCCAATCTTAAATTTTGATATTATGATATTTTTTTCCACATTGATTGTGCGTTTATGTGCAAAATATTGAATTTATGATGTATTTTATGCGCACCAAACAGGCGACAGTTCCAACCAGATCGCCTTTAAATTTTCCGTGTTTGTACCAGGTCTTGAAATGTCAACGCGGACCAAAAATGGTATCTCAATCTTCAATTTTGATAAAGTTATGATATTTTTTTCCCACATCGATTGTGCGTTATGTGCAAAATATTGAATTTCTGATGTATTTTTGCTCACTAAAAAGGCGACAGTTATAACCGGATCGCCTTAAAATTTTGCGTGTTTTCACCAGTTCTTGAAATTTCAACGCGGGCCAAAAATGGTATCCCAATCTTCAATTTTGATAAAGTTACGAAAAAAATGTCCACATCGATAGTGCGTTAATGTGCAAAATATGGAATTTCTGACGTATTTTAATGCGCACAAAACAGGCGACAGTTCCAACCGGATCGCCTTTAAATTTTGCGTGTTTGTACTAGTTCTTGAAATTTCAACGCGGGGCAAAAATGGTATCCCAATCTTAAATTTTGATATTATGATATTTTTTCCACATCCATTGTGCGTTTATGTGCAAAACATTGAATTTCTGATGTATTTTATGCGCACAAAACAGGCAACAGATCCAACCGGACGCCTTTAAATTTTGCGTGTTTGTACCAGTTCTTGAAATTTCAACGCAGGCCCAAAATTATATCTCAATCTTAAATTTTGATAAAGTTATGATATTTTTTTCCAAATCTAGTGTACGTTTATGTGCAGAATATTGAATTTCTGATATATTTTATGGGCACAAAACAGGCGACAATTCCAACCGGATCGCCTTTAAATTTTTCGTGTTTGTACCAGTACTTGAAATGTCAATGGGGGCCAAAAATAGTATCTCAATCTTCAATTTTAATAAAGTTATAATTTTTTACACATTGATTGTGTGTTTATGTGCAAAATATTAAATTTCTGATGTATTTTATGCTCACAAAAAAGGGAACAGTTCCAATTGGAACGCCTTTAAATTTTGTCGTGTTTGTTCCAGTACTTGAAATTTCAATGTGGGCCAAAAATGGTATCCCAAGCTTTAATTTTGACAAAGTTATGACATTTTTCCACATCAATTGTGCGTTAATGTGCAAAATATTGAATTTCTGATATATTTTTTGCTCACAAAAAAGGCGACAGTTCCAACCGGATCGCTTTAAAATTTTGCGTGTTTGCACCAGTACTTGAAATTTCAACACGGGCCAAAAATGGTATCTTAATCTACAATTTCGATAAGGTTATGATAATTTTTTTCCACATCGATTGTGCGTTAATGTGCAAAATATTGAATTTCTGACGTACTTTATGCACACAAAGCATGCAACAGTTCTAACCGGACGCCCTTAAATTTTGCGTGTTTGTACCAGTACTTGAAATTTCAACGCGGGCCAAAAATGGTATCTCAATCTTAAATTTTGATATATTTTTTTCCACATCGACTGTGCGTTTATGTGCAAAATATTGAATTTCTGATTTTTTTTTATGTGCACAAAACAGGCGACAGTTCCAACCGGATCGCCTTAAAATTTTGCGTGTTTGCACCAGTTCTTGAAATTTCAACTCGGGCCAAAAATGCTATCCTAATCTTAAATTTTGATGAAGTATTGATATTTTTTCCCACATCGATTGTGTGCAAAATATTGAATTTCTGATGTATTTTATGCGAACAAAAAATGCATCAGTTTCAACCGGATCGCCATTAAATGTTGCATCGATTGTGCTTTAATGTGCAAAATATTGAATTTCTGATGTATTTTATGCGAACAAAAAATGCATCAGTTTCAACCGGATCGCCATTAAATGTTGCATCGATTGTGCTTTAATGTGCAACATACTGAATTTCTTATGTATTTTTTGCTCACAAAAGAAAAGACAGTTCCAACCGGATCGCTTTAAAATTTTGCATGTTTGCACCAGTTCTTGAAATTTCAATGCGGGCCAAAAACGGTATCCAAATCTTAAATTTTGATATTATGATGTTTTTTCCCACATCATGTGTGTTTATGTGCAAAATATTGAATTTCTGATGTATTTTATGTGCACAAAACAGGCGACAGTTTTAACCGGATCGCTTTAAAATTTTGCATGTTTGCACCAGTTCTTGAAGTTTCAATGCGGGCCAAAAATGGTATCCAAATCTTAAATTTTGATATTATGATATTTTTTCCCACATCATGTGTGTGTTTATGTGCAAAATATTGAATTTCTGATGTTTTTTATGTGCACAAAACAGGCGACAGTTCCAACCGGATCGCCTTAAAATTTGGTGTGTTTGCACCAGTTCTTGAAATTTCAACACAGGCCAAAAATGCTATCCTAATCTTAAATTTTGATGAAGTATTGATATTTTTTCCCACATAGATTGTGTGCAAAATATTGAATTTCTGATGTATTTTATGCGAACAAAAAAATGCATCAGTTTCAACCGGATCGCCTTTAAATGTTGCATCGATTGTGCTTTAATGTGCATAATATTGAATTTCTGCTATATTTTTGGCTCACAAAAAAGGTGACACTTCCAACCCGATCGCCTTTAAATTTTGCGTGTTTGTACCAGTTCTTGAAATTTCAATGCGGGCAAAAAATGGTATCCAAATCTTAAATTTTGATATTATGATATTTTTTCCCTCATCATGTGTGTTTATGTGCAAAATATTGAATTTCTGATGTGTTTTATGTGCACAAAACAGGCGACAGTTCCAACCCGATCGCCTTTAAATTTTGCATGTTTGCACCAGTTCTTGAAATTTCAATGCGGGCCAAAAATGGTATCCAAATCTTAAATTTTGATATTATATTTTTTCCCACATCATGTGTGTTTATGTGCAAAATATTGAATTTCTGATGTATTTTATGTGCACAAAACAGGCGACAGTTCCAACCGGATCGCCTTAAAATGTTGCGTGTTTGCACCAGTTCTTGAAATTTCAACACGGGCCAAAAAAGCTATCCTAATCTTATTTTTTGATGAAGTATTGATATTTTTTCCCACATCGATTGTGTGCAAAATATTGAATTTCTGATGTATTTTATGCGCACAAAGAAAGCAACAGTTTCAACCGGATCGCCTTTAATTTCTGCATCGATTGTACTTTAATGTGCAAAATATTGAATTTCTTATGTATTTTTGCTCACAAAAGAGGGGACAGTTCCAATCGGATCCCCTTTAAATTTTGCGTGTTTGCACCAGTTCTTCAAATTTCAACACGGGCCAAAAATGGTAACCCCAATCTTAAATTTTGATATATTTTTTTCCACATTGAATGTGCGTTTATGTGCAAAATATTGAATTTCTGATGTATTTTATGCGCACAAAACAGGCGACAGTTGCAACCGGATCCCCTTTATATTTTGCGTGTTTGTACCTGTTCTTGAAATTTCAACGCGGGCCAAAAATGGTATCGCAATCTTAAATTTTGATATATTTTTTTCCACATCGATTGTGCGTTTATGTGCAAAATATTGAATTTCTGATGTATTTTATGTGCACAAAACAGGCGACAGTTCCAACCCGATCGCCTTAAAATTTTGCGTGTTTGCACCAGTTCTTGAAATTTCAACTCGGGCCAAAAATGCTATCCTAATCTTAAATTTTGATGAAGTATTGATATTTTTTCCCCACATTGATTGTGTGCAAAATATTGAATTTCTGATGTATTTTATGCGAACAAAAAATGCATCAGTTTCAACCGGATCGCCTTTAAATGTTGCATCGATTGTGCTTTAATGTGCAAAATATTGAATTTCTGCTATATTTTTGGCTCACAAAAAAGGTGACACTTCCAACCCGATCGCTTTAAAATTTTGCATGTTTGCACCAGTTCTTGAAATTTCAATGCGGGCCAAAAATGGTATCCAAATCTTAAATTTTGATATTATGATGTTTTTTCCCACATCATGTGTGTTTATGTGCAAAATATTGAATTTCCGATGTTTTTTATGTGCACAAAACAGGCGACAGTTCCAACCGGATCGCCTTAAAATTTTGCGTGTTTGCACCAGTTCTTGAAATTTCAACACGGGCCAAAAAAGCTATCCTAATCTTATTTTTTGATGAAGTATTGATATTTTTTCCCACATCGATTGTGTGCAAAATATTGAATTTTTAGATGTATTTTATGCGAACAAAAAATGCATCAGTTTCAACCGGATCGCCTTTAAATGTTGGATCGATTGTGCTTTATATTGAATTTCTTATGTATTTTGTGCTCACAAAAGAAAAGACAGTTCCACCGGATCGCTTTAAAATTTTGCATGTTTGCACCAGTTCTTGAAATTTCAATGCGGGCCAAAAATGGTATCCAAATCTTAAATTTTGATATTATGATATTTTTTCCCTCATCATGTGTGTTTATGTGCCAAATATTGAATTTCTGATGTGTTTTATGTGCACAAAACAGGCAACAGTTCCAACCAGATTTCCTTTAAATTTGTTGTGTTTGTACCGGTACTTGACATTTCAAAGTGGGTCAAAAATGGTGTCCCAATCTTCAATTGTGATAAAGTTATGACATTTTTCCCCCCACATGTCAATCAAAAGACTGCTCTTGGTGAATATGACTGTTGTATGCACTGTAGCTTGGTGGGCAATGGCGTGGGGAGTGCTGGGGCGTGTGCCCTGGCTAAAATGATCAAGAGTGACACGTCGCTGGAGGAGCTCTGGTAAGTGAGCCTCGCTCACTTCCTTGCACAAACGCTCGAAAGGTTGCTTCACCCCGTCTTCCTTCTATTGTTTTCCCTGCACAAGGTTGACAGAAAACTGCATCACCAGACACGGAGTAGAGTGTTTGCTCGAAGCCCTGGAACACAACACGCATGTCAAGTCAGTGTGGTGAGTGCAATTACACGTGTTCTATGTGTGCTTGCGAATAATACATGTGTGATGTTCCACTGCAGGTTGAGAAACAACAATCTGAGTGTGGAGGAAGTGGAAGAGATGACACAACGGGAACCAAGACTGATCTTCTGACTTCTAAACCTTTTTATTTATTGGAAATTGGTCATTGGTTCTATCGGGACCCTCCCTTTTGCAGGAAAGATTCCTCTCATGTTCTTCTTTTACAAGGCTGTCTTAATAAAGAGAGGTGACTAAAATTGAAGACTAATAATTTATTCTACACAAAGAAGTGCAAGCGAAAGCAATACCAGCGATGGAAAAAGCGCTGAGCTGTCTAAAGTCCATATAGCCTTCTCTGAAAATAGTCGCTCTCCACATATGCTTTTGTCTTTGTCGCTGCCGAGATCGAAACCGAAAGTTAACTGGGTGTGCGTGCACATTCTTGTCCACTCACTCTCCACACCTCGTACGTCAGGGGACACCAACCTTTTTGAAACCAAGAGCTACTTCTTGGGTACTGATTAATGCGAAGGGCTACCAGTTTGATACACGCTTAAATAAATTGCCAGAAATAGCCAGTTTGCTCAATTTACCTTTAAAAAATAAATCTCTATATATATATAAAAAAATGGGTAGTTCTGTCTGTCATTCCGTCGTACATTTTTTTTCCTTTTACGGAAGGTTTTTTGTAGAGAATAAATGATGAAAAAAACACCTAATTGAACGGTTTAAAAGAGGAGAAAACACGAAAAAAAATCAAATCAAATTTTGAAACAGTTTATCTTCAATTTCGATTCTTTAAAATTCAAAATTCAACCGAAAAAACTGAGGAGAAAAACTAGCTAATTCGACTCTTTTTGAAAAATTTGAAAAAAGAATTTATGGACCATCATTAGTAATTTTTCATGATTAAGATTAATTTTAGAATTTTGATGACATGTTTTCAATAAACTTTGAAATAAGATTTAAATTTGATTCTACAGATTTTCTAGATTTGCCAGAATATTTTTTTTAGCTTTAATCATAATAAGTTTGAAGAAATATTTCACAAATATTCTTCGTCGAAAAAACATAAGCTAAAATGAAGAATTAAATCAAAATATATTTATTATTCTTTACAGTATATATATATATATATATATATATATATATATATATATATATATATATATAATATATATATATTATATATATATATATATATATATATATATGAATACTTTAACATTGATTTAAATTGTCAGGAAAGAAGAGGAAGGAATTTAAAGGTAAAAAGGTATATGTGTTAAAAATCCTAAAATAATTTTTAAGGTTGTATTTTTTCTCTAAAATTGTCTTTCTGAAAGTTATAAGAAGCAAAGTAAAAAAAAAAAAATGAATTTATTCAAACAAGTGAAGACCAAGTCTTTATGATTTTTTTTGGAATTTCAAATTCTATTTGGGTTTCGTCTCTCTTAGAATTAAAAATGTCGAGCAAAGCGAGACCAGCTTGCTCGTAAATAAATAAAATTTAAAAAATAGAGGCAGCTCACTGGTAATTGCTGCTATTTGAGCTATTTTTGAACAGGCCAGCGGGCGACTCATCTGGTCCTTATGGGCGACCTGGTGCCCACGGGCACCGCGTTGGTGACCCCTGCGGTACGTCCTAACACCAATAAAACCAGAGGGGTTAGTACAGTAAGTGTGTGAGGGTATAGAGAAAGAAACAGGATGATACTATTGTGTTTATCATCTTCGAACAAAACGAAAGCCAAAGCGAGTAACTTCTAAGACGGATCTGGGCAAAATACAGCCCAAGATTTACTATCTGGCCCGCCGGACGTTCTGCATAATTTGTTTTAGACCTTTAACATCAACACTGTAGCCGCCATTATGATGTGCAGTGCTGTTTTTAAATGACCCTAAGTCTTGAAATATAGAAAGTATTTCAATGGTCGAAATCTGCGCTTTTGAGTGTCATACGAGTTTGTGGAGAGGTGGAGCCCACAATCCGACAGAGATTGTGGGCGAGGAGGCGGGGATGGCGACCGACGCCACAATCGAGATCAAGTGCGTGGATCGCGCACCTGTATGCAATTAATGAATCCTCTCGCACTGTTTAAAAGGGCGGCAGCCGTGAACGTCGGGGGAGAGAGGTGGAGAAACAACGACGGAACGAGACGAAGCGCATTCAACTCGGAAGAAAGCCAGAGCGACTGAAAAGAAACCCGATAAAGACTTTTCTTAGTGGAAAATAAAGAAAGTCAACACTGCTCGAAGCCATGTCCTTCCTTGGTGGTCCCTGGAACCCGCATGACAGAGAGAGTCGTTCACAGAGTTATTACGGTAATCCATGTAATAACTCTCTTCCACCGTGCTGATTAAAACATATTTGCATGTAAAACACCATCCATCCATCCATTTCCTACCGCTTATTCCCTTTGGGGTGGCGGGGGGGCGCTGGTGCCTATCTCAGCTACAATCGGGCGGAAGGCGGCATACACCCTGGACAAGTCGCCACCTCATCACAGGGCCAACCCAGATAGACAGACAACATTCACACACTAGGGCCAATTTAGTGTTGCCAATCAACCTATCCCCAGGTGCATGTTTTTGGGGGTGGGAGGAAGCCGGAGTACCCGGAGGGAACCCACACGGTCACGGGGAGAACATGCAAACGCCACACAGAAAGATCCCGAACTCGGGATTAAACCCAGGACTACTCAGGACCTTCGCGTTGTGAGGCACATGCACTAACCCCTGGTCCACAGTGCTGATTAAAACATCCATCCATCCATTTCTACCGCTTATTCCCTTTGGAGTCGCGGGGGGCGCTGGTGCCTATCCGAGCTACAATTGGGCGGAAGGCGGAGTACACCCTGGACAAGTCGCCACTTCATCACAGGGCCAACCCAGATAGACAACATTCACACACTAGGACCAATTTAGTGTTGCCAATCAACCTATCCCCAGGTGCATGTTTTTGGGGGTGGGAGGAAGCCGGAGTACCCGGAGGGAACCCACGCAGTCACGGGGAGAACATGCAAACGCCACACAGAAAGATCCCGAACTGGGGATTGAACCCAGGACTACTCAGGACCTTCGCGTTGTGAGGCACATGCACAAACCCCTGGTCCACAGTGCTGATTAAAACATCCATCCATCCATTTCTACCGCTTATTCCCTTTGGAGTCGCGGGGGGCGCTGGTGCCTATCCAAGCTACAATCGGGCGGAAGGCGGGGTACACCCTGGACAAGTCGCCACTTCATCGCAGGGCCAACACAGATAGACAGACAACATTCACAGTCACATTCACACACATTTTGCATGTAAAACACCTATTTTGAAAATAAATCTAGATTAATGACGCAATTCTATTAAAGTAGAAATATATACATTATTATTATTAATAATCCTTACTATGGTATACTTCCAATATAATTTGTTATTATACGTTTAATTGTGCAGTCTTGTTTCCCTTTCCAACACCGCCCACCGGGAAGCTACGCTGCAACCTAACTACAAGTTTGACCCTTTCCTGGGAAAACCCCCACTGACGAAAAGGAACAATGACAGCCAATCAGCGTCCGAGAAGAAAACAACCAACCAATGGCAGGTCGCGGTTTTTCCCGACGCACTCATATTATGGTCCGCAAGCTTGCTGCTTGTAAATAATATAGCTTCCTCAGCTTCCTGCAACGTAACTCTATGAATTGGAGTAATATATATTCCTCTAAATGTCGTTTTGTAGAGAGTGGCGGTCCGTCGCAGTGACTGCCGGACTATTATTAGTTTGCCTAACTTTTGCCTGATACGCACCCGGCCGGTTGGCGAGCTAGCCAGCAGTTAGCATTAGCTCAGCGGTTAGCTAATCAGAGGTGACCGGGGCAGCTTCTTCTTGCACATAAATGGATATTTAAACATGGCGAGCCGCCTCTGACCTCAGAATAACACCAAATAAAAAGGTAAGGTATTCACTTTTCAATAAAATCCCCCCTCAATTAGGCTGGGAAGCGCAACGTTGCTAGCACGAGCTAGCTCGCTCGTGACGCGCTCCTGTCATCGCGCCTAATTGACGGACTGACGGCTTTGTGTTGATGACGTCATGCAGTTTTTTTTTTAAATTAAACGTACCGGTGCAATTAAGGGTTGGGGGACAACCGCTAAATAAGACGCGGCATTGCTGTCACGCCCGCTCATCGCTAGCCAGCTAGCCCGGGCTAGTCAAGTGGAAATGATCTTCTTGTAATTGTGCAGAAGCTGCTGTTCACTTCACAGTTACGTACTGTTTTGTTGTATAAGTCATGGGTGTCCAAAGTGCGGCCCGGGGGCCATTTGCGGCCCGCGGCTAATCGTTTATCGGCCCGCCACACATTCTGCCAAAAATTGCAAAATTGATAGTATTGCAAAAATAAATAAAACACATTTAAAAAATGTCGCTTCACACTCGCAGCCGAGTATGAAGCGACCGGAATGAGAACCAACACCTCCAAGTCCGAGTCCATGGTTCTCTCCCGGAAAAGGGTGGAGTGCCATCTCCCGTCCAAAGGCAAAACCCAGTCACTCAATTTTGGTCAAAACTGAGCCGATAATAATTTTGGAGTTACTAGGTGATACGCTTTACATTAATGTATGCGATATTGTAATTTGTTCCGTAAGTAAGCAGCTTACTTACTTACGGTTTTTCCTTTGGACGGGTGAAGTGGAGGAGTTCAAGTATCTAGGAGTCTTGTTCACGAGTGGAGGAAGAGTGGTTCGTGAGATCGACAAGGCGGATTGGTGCTGCATCTTCAGTATTGCGGACATTGTACTGATCCGTTGTGGTGAAGAAGGAGCTGAGCCGGAAGGCAAAGCTCTCAATTTACCGGTCGATCTACGTTCCCATCCTCACCTATGGTCATGAGCTTTGGGTCATGAACGAAAGGATAAGATCACGGGTACAAACGGCCGAAAGGAGTTTCCTCCGCCGGGTGGCGGGTCTCTCCCTTAGAGATAGGGTGAGAAGCTCTGCCATCCGAGAGGAACTCAAAGTAAAGCCGCTGCTCCTCCGCATTGAGAGGAGCCAGATGAGGTGGCTCGGGCATCTGGTCAGGATGCCACCCGAATGCCTCCCTAGGGAGGTGTTTCAGGCACGTCCAACCGGTAGGAGGCCACGGGGAAGACCCAGGACACGTTGGGAAGACTGTCTCCCGGCTGGCCTGGGAACGCCTCGGGATCCCCCGGGAAGAGCTAAATGAAGCGGCTGGGGAGAGGGAAGTCTGGGCTTCCCTGCTTAGGCTGCTGCCCCCGCGACCCGACCTCTGATAAGCGGAAGAAGATGGATGGATTGATGGCATTTAAGAAAAGTGGAATGAAGTGAAATCGAATGAGAAACATTGTCAATGTTGACTAGGGGTGTAATGGTACAATACAATTTTGGTTCGGTACATACCTCGGTTTAGAGGTCACAATTCGGTTCATTTTCGGTACAGTAAGAAAACCACAAAATATACATTTTTTGGTTATTTATTTACCAAATTTGTAAACAGTGATTTTATCCTTTTAACATTGGGAACACTATAATAATTCTGCCCACGTTAATCCACATTAAACTGCCTCAAGTTGTTGCTTTGATTAAATAAAATGAAAAAAACTTTCTTCTACATATAAAAAGTGCGACATTAAACAGTTTCAAGTCAACTCATCATGCTTAATTTATTACAGCATTTAGGAAGCCTGTATTTGACTTTTATTATGTAAATGTTATATTTTTGTCAACATGTGATAGCTGGGACCCTGCCATTCAAAACTAGGCTGCTACATTACTAATGATTAATGTAACTACAGCTGAAAAAATAGTACAATAGCAATAGGAGGGACTATTCATCCCTAAACACCATGGACTTCATGTTAGTTCATGTGAAATAGAAGACAGACAGGGCTTTGCTGCCCCTAACACACGCACACACACACGCGCACAAACATGCACACGTACACACACACTCACACAGCAAAATGAGCTAACGTTACGCTAACATCTAATTAGCCTTCACCTCAAGCCAGAACTGCGAGCGAGCTGAGCTGCAGTTTAAGTTTCTTGAAGTTCAACAGGCTCATAGTGATGTTAGTAATAGTTGTGACTGGGAAGTGTTTTTTATAATTTGGGGAGAGTACAATGTCCGCTGCTAAACACATATCTGCTCGACGCTGAAGCATTGACAACATACGTTCTGAATACGCACTGCTGATTGGCTGTTACATCGCTCTGAATACGCACTGCTGATTGGCTTTGTGAGTAACCAATCAGATGGTTGTGTGGGCGGGACAATGCTGGGTGCTCGGACAGAGGCAGAAAGCAGAGCAGCTTGTTAAGACTTTAGGTTACAAACTCGTTCGATACACCTCCGAACTGGACCGAAACCCCCGTACCGAAACGGTTCAGTACAAATACATGTACCGTTACACCCCTAATGTTGACACAAAGCTGCAACGCAGGCAGTTTTTTTTGTTCCTTTTGTCTTTATTCATTTATTTTTTTCCATTGCTCAAAAAAAAAAAGGACAAAAAAAATTAATGTTATAATGAATTATTACTTAAAAAGTCTTAAAAAGTCTGATAGTTTATACATCAATGATGAAATATTAACATTGCAACACATGCCAATAGGGCCTTTTTAGTTTACTAAATTGCAATTTGAAATTTCCCGCGAAGTGTCCTGTTGAAAACGTCGCGGTATGATGACGCGTATGGTGACGCGTGCTTTTGACGTCACCCGTTGTAGCGGACATTTTTTTCCAGCCCGATCCAAGCTATAAATAGTCTGCTTTAATCGCATAATTACACAGTATTATGGACATCTGTGTTGCTGAATCTTTTACAATTTGTTCAATTAATAATGGAGAAGTCAAAGTAGAAAGATGGAGTTGGGAAGGGGTGTATTGCAGCTGCCTTTAGCAACACTAACACAGCCGGTGTATCCTTGTTTAAAATTCCCAAAGGTGAAGCTTTACTATGGAACAGAGCGGTCAAGCAAACATGGTTCCCGACCACATGTCAACCAGCAGGTTTCGGGGAGAAAATTGTGGTAATAAGTCGGCTCTTACCGTAGTTATGAGCGGAGCTTGCGTCCTGCAGCTGCGTGGCTTCCCTCAGAGACTCTGGCAGTCACCACACTCGTGGCCACACCCCTCCGATTTTCAGGCACCATATAATCTCACTAAAAAACTAGTAAAACAATAAGCAGATAAGGGATTTTCCAGAATTATCCTAGTAAATGTGTCTAATAACATCTGAATCGCTTCCACTGCCCTCGTCCTTTTATTTTTTTTTCTAGTCTTGCACTCACTTTCTTCATCCACAAATCTTACATCCGCGGTCAAATTAATGGGGAAATTGTCGCTTTCTCGGTCCGAATCGCTCCAGCTGCTGGTGGCTATGATTGTAAACAATGTGAGGATTTGAGGAGCTCTACAACCAGTGACGTCACGTGCACATCGTCTGCTACTTCCGGTACAGGCAAGGCTTTTTTACTAGCGACCAAAAGTTGCAAACTTTATCGTCGATGTTCTCTACTAAATCCTTTCAGCAAAAATATGGCAATATCGCAAAATGATCAGGTATGACACATAGAATGGACCTGCTATCCCTGCTTCAATAAGAAAATCTAATTTCAGTAGGTCTTTAAAAATTATCACTTTAAAATGTTTTATGTGGAAAAAATATTGCATATGTTGTGTGGTTGCAATATAAAAACACCAAAGTTTTGACAAAAGAGCATAAAACAAACAAAATAATAGTTCAAACTTAAAATCGACAGATATATCGGAAGTTGATCTTGAAATTTAAGTGTTAAAAGTAAAAAAAATATATATAATAAAAATGCATCACTTTATGAGTGGGGAACCTTTCGGATCTCAATTATATTTAGTAGGATTTTATTTAACTTTTCACTGTGATTACTCAAAAATATTAAATAATTGAAATCAATGGTGTCCTGCATTATTGATCTTTGAGGGCTTTAATTGCTAAATAAAGGAACTCTCCTGAAATTAATGATCTTTGAGGGCTTTACTTGCTAAATAAAGGAACTCTCCTGAAGGAATCAATAAAATACTATCTATCTATCTATCTATCTATCTGTCTATCTATCTATCTATCTATCTATCTATCTATCTATCTATCTATCTATCTATCTATCTATCTATCTATCTATCTATCTATCTATCTATCTATCTATCTATCTATCTATCTATCTAAATGCTGCATATTTCAGTTTTACTATAAAAAACAAGGTTGTCTGACAGAAAAGGCATAAAAACGTATTTGTTTTACTTTATATCAACCTCAAGTTTATATAGAGATTTACTGTAAGCATTAAATTAAAAAAAATAAATAATAATTTGACTTATTTTTAACATTTTAGTGACTGAAACCCTCTATGCTCCCCAGGTGCCTCAACAATTAAAAAATGCTCCCCAGGTGCTCCAACGATTAAAAAAAAATCCATGTATTTTGTTATGGTTTGAAAATAAAAAATATCAAAATGGCCCCTGCATGCTTAAATTTTACTGTGTGCGGCCCTCTGTGGAAAAAGTTTGGACACCCCTGGCCTAAACCAGAGGCGGATATGGCTTGTTTCACATGCGAGGTGTCATAAGGGGAAATCCATGTGTCGCACCCTGCTCATTGTCTATTTTTAGATTTCTAATTAGCAGAGGAGAAACGAGCAAGTTACTCATGCAAATCATGGCCCTCAACTGCACAACGTACCAGGCTATACTGTTGTAGTAATATCACATTTGTTTTATACATAACCCTAAATCCATGGCCTGCAAGCTTACTTTATGGTCTTATGATTGTTATTATGACTTTTTTTTTCTACGTTTAAAACACTTCCTTGTTCTTTACATAACATTTAATGGAAGTTATTTGGTCAAAATGTTGCATAGATTATGTTTTGCCATCTTCAAGTCTTTTAAGGATGCGACATTTCTTATTTATGTGCCTTCCAGTGTGGCTAATAATTTTACTTTTACAGTAGAAAGTTTACCTGACACATGAAACGGGATCCACTTTACCTGCCAAATGACAGTAGGGCGTTGAATATCCTAAAATGTGTTTGGTGGCAATCTCAACTTTGACCACATTGTCTGTTGCTATGTACCATATTTTTCGGAGTATAAGGCGCACTTAAAATCCTTTTTAATTTTCTCAAAAATCGACAGTGCGCCTAATAACCCGGTGCGCCTAATGTATGGAATAATTCTGGTTGTATTGTACTCACACATAAGAGATACGTGTACACTGCAATATGACACCACAATCATACCAGGCTGTACTATAGTAATAATATCTAATTTGTTTGATTCATAACCCCAAGTCCATGGGTGAGGTCCTGTAAGCTTGTTATGGTTATTATTATTTTTTTCTACTTTAAAAACACTTCCTTGTGTGTTTACATAACATGCAATGGAGGTTTTTTGGTTAAAATATTGCATAGATGATGTTTTTGCAGACCGTTTTCATGTCTCTTAAGGATGCAAGGTTTCTTATTTATGTGCCTTCCGGCGTTCATTTTTATTATTAATTTCCTCTTACAGTAGAAAGTTTACCTGACACATGAAATGTGAAGAAATTGGAGGGTGCATTATCCACTTTAGCCGCCAAATGACAGTATAGTGTTTAATATCTTAAAATGTTTTTGTGGCAGTCCCAACTTTGACCACAGTGTCTGTTGCTTTGTACCACATTTTTTGAACTATAAGTGCCCCTTATACCCTGGTGCGCCAAGTGTACGGAATAATTCTGGTTGTGCTTAGGGACCTCGAAGCAATTTTATTTGATACATGGTGTAATGATAAGTGAACAGTAGATAGTAGTCACACATAAGAGATATGTGTAGACTGCAATATGAAGCCAGTAAACAACACCATAACCATAACCCGCTCATCGGCAGTGCGCCGATGGTCCCCTCGCACGAGATCGGACCACATGTATCCCTTCCTTACTCTATCATTAACAACCTATTAACCCCTGACAAAAATAAGACAATAAAAAATCAAAACAAAATTCACACTGACTCAGACGATAACAAAATTAATAAAGATTGTCATCAACAATTAACAAGCGAGACAGAAAAAAAATCCAATCATGTTTAATTTTGTCTTGTAAATGGGTGATGTAAATTGAGAATATATCCAATCAGAGTTCTTTAACAGTGCACATATGACAGCTACAATTGTGAGCCAATCAGATGCTTTTACTTGTGAGAGAGGAATTTCGAATATCACGTTCCACATCGTAATATGTGTACACCTAAGGCAAAGTGAGAAAGACAAATGTGATTTTTGACGCTTTATGATGCCATCTGCAGGCGAGTCATCGTGACAGCTACACAACTCTACGTTAAAGCTATACGTATTTGCTGCTTTTGGTTGTTCTGCATTCATAAACAAATTGTAATGAAGGCATACATCGTAACTCTCTTTCACAACACACATTTATACCTGCTTTGCCAGAGACAGCATACAAATAGAAACAGTGCCTGAAAGCTATTTATTGGCATGGACAATTGTATGCATCATAAATCGTTCATCACCATAAGCTGCTAAGGTCATCTAAAAAAAGTGCATTCAAATAAAGTCTAAAAAGTCCTTATCTCTTATACTTTATATTTTTATGCAACTTAATGTAATGTAATTTTAGCTGACTGTAATGTGTCATTTCATTGACTAAAACTAAATCAATTTAGATGACTAAAATTAGAATAAAGCTAAAATAATTTTTGGGCAAAAGACGGACTAAAACTAAATCAAAAACAGCTGTCAAAATTAACACACTCGACAATGTTTTCTCTCCTTCATCAATGTTTTAGCTTTTAGTGCTTCCATAGTGAGCCTACTGATAGATATAAGTTCAAACAATGGCAATAGCGGAAGATGCATGTGCATGTACGAGTCAGTCTGCCTCATAACAAGAGGATAGCAAAAAAACAAGGAGTTATTGACTATATCACAGACTACAATGGGAGACTTGCTCAAAAGCACTTTGGGAAACTTTGTACCATATATGGATGATCCGCTGACCTCACGAGTGTGAAAAATGTCACCAAATGGGCAAATTCCAAACGGCTCGCTTGTAGGAAGTATGAAGGAAGGCAAGATTGTTTTATGAATATCTCGACAATGCCTCCACGGTTCAATTTCAATTTTCCGGGACTTCTGCAAATCCCAAAGACACAACTGCAGGTACCAATAATTAAGAAAAGTTGTTTTTGCTTAATAGGGCCCCTTTAGCTATCACTATCACTCTAAACACGAGCGCACTGAAGAGTGAACATTTGTCACGACACATTGCTATCAGTGGTATGTCACTGACTAAAGTGCCACAGGGTGGCGCTTAAAGTTTGGCCAACTTAGTAATTGCGTTTCTATCATCCCTAGTGGTGCGCAAAACCTACATATCGCAATAAGAAACTGCTATTGGAAACGCCCATAATTCACAAAACATCTCACACCGCTAAAACTTTTACGCTCTCATGAGGTGGTTTTTGAGACGTTTCGATATTGAAGTGTGACTCAAAAGCATGATGACGGAAACACTTTAATCACATTTACAGGGCACCTAAACACCGAACTGGCGGGGCACCTATGCAGGACAACTCGGGGAGACGGGTTGTCTTGGTTCCGCTTCCGATTGGTCCGTGGGCTGTATCGCAGGTCCCTTCGTGGCAATAGAGACCGATCCGCAGGCTCAGAGAGTCCCACAATGTTGAGTGGGCCCGTCAATCCACAATTCGTCTGTGAATTTCCCCGTTCATAATTCTCTCCTAAAAATCCCTGTTTCGTGACCGATGCCATACGTAAGGACGTTCGTTCCCTTAGATCACCCGCTCCTTTTGTCCTCTATTGACAATCACGGCAACAGCAATGGCTGTGGATATAATCACATCTACAAAACCATGGAATCGCAAAGCGTCCATCTTCTTTAAAGTGTTGTCTGGCGGGACGAGATTTCACGAGAATAACGTCTCATGATGCAAACCAGCAAGTCGCAAATGTACTTGGTCTAAATTTTAGAAACATCGCTTTTGTTTTGCGAAAAACTGCAATGAATTGATTGAAACTTTTATTAGTAGATTGCACATGGTAACACCCGAATAAGTTTTTCAACTTGTTTAAGTCGGGGTCCACGTTAATCAATTCATGGTAATGCAGGTAATGGTAATGGAAATGCAGCACATCACCATTGACTTGAAATTTCTCACACAGCACTGTAATTTACGGTACAGATGTTTTCCCAAGTCACCGACAAATTTGGCACCCACCTTTAGAGGACGGAAAATCACATTTGTGTAAAGATTGATAAACATGTTTGCAGCCATTAAGCAAAATACCTTTTCAAGCAGGAATTGATAAACAATTTTCCATAAGTCATTGGCCATTTGTTTCATGATTATGAATTGTTAAATATATCATCAAATATTTATGTTTGCATAAATGCATAAGCGGCGCCATAAATGGCATCTGTTTAAATTCAACTAATCAGCATGTGTGTTGGCGTAAAAATATTTACGCAAACATTCTCTTTGAACTCCAGCTTTACAAATGCCATGTCTGCTTCTAAGCTAAATCATCTGTGTTCAAATGAACCAGATTGAACGCACTCTTTTCTGTATTGCAGACTCCAGTCAGTCTAGCTTGCTGTGATGTTGCCCCTCCTGCCTGGCATGCAGGCATGAGCTCTGTCCTGTGGAGCCAGGAGAAGCCCAGCGGGGGCTTCAGGGAGGATTGGAGGACTGGAGGACACCACTACATGGTGGTGAAGGACTACACGGCGGAGACGCCTCACCAGAAGATCGTGCGGATCCCGCGCGGCAGCCTGGGCCAGGTGTGCCAGGAGCGCAACAACATGGGCCGCACGCTACCGCCCTGCAAGGGGAAGAAGAGCCTGCGCATCCTGGACCAGACCAACGTGGTGCAGAGCCTGGATGAGCGGGACATCCGGGAAATAGACGAGAAGCTGGCCGAGCTGCTGTTCCCCATCACCAACTGTGAGGAGCGTTACACCCTGCTGTGCAACAAGTCGCGGCTGGAGCGCGTGCGCGACATCGACTGCGGCTCTAAGGTGCGGGTCCAGCTGCGCACCGGAGATGATCCGCTCCCCGGTGTGGTCCGGTTCAAGGGCTCGCTGCTCGCGGACCGACCCCTCTCTGGAATTCTGTTTGGAGTGGAATTACTGGTGAGAACTGTTTTGTGTTGCATGTTGCCATGTGTTGCTCAACGGCAGCAACAATTTGCTGTCAGCATGTTACCGCAAATATGACATCTCATTTGCTGCTTCTCAGACAGGATCGATTGCTTCAGTCTCAGTTTACCGAAAGAGAATTTAGGATTTTTTTATTTAAAATTTTGCTGAAAAAATGTATTCAATAAAATTGTCAGCATAATTTGATGTAACAAAATTAGTTAACAAAGTTGAAAGGCAAACAATGCATACATTTATTGTCAAAAAAAGCTTTGTAAGAAAGACACAAATTAACCTTCATAAACTCGGGGAACAAGTCCCTGGACACAGGGATGAATGGACAAATACCGGTAATTTAAATTAGGTAATTTGCCCACCGATTGGTGTTGGACAATTTTGATAAAAAAGTTTGTTTGGCCATTGTTGATTAATTCCTTTTAATGCCAATCGCAAACAGCAAATTTTACAGTTAATGCATGTGATCGGTATTTTTATTGTCCAATTTCATCCCTAGCTTTTAGTAACATGACAAATGTTTTGTGTTTTGGAAACATTTGCATGACGCGACTGCAGCATTTTCTCCATACACAGTGTACAGCCGCTCCCCTAAACTAATCGTAATCACCTCCATTACAACAACACACTGCCTTTTTTAGTATCTTAACTTTTAAGCATAGGTCTTCTCATCTCTGGAAGACGAGGCTAAACTTGTCACGCACCGGAAGCAAGCCTGGCTGGAGCAGGCATGATAATAGCTATGTTAAACTGCTAAGATATCTTGAAAAGAATTAACCAAGAAATAAGTTCTTAGTAAAGTAAACCTTTAAAAGAGTGTAGAATAAACCATGTTTCAGCATAAAGCAAGCAGCTTTTAACAGGAAATTATAAGTAGATTAATCATGTAAGAGGATAGAAACAATCCATTAATTAGCAGTGTCGATACAAAGGGTACTATCACTATATGATCCAGACTAGAGTGATTAGGTCAGTGTTTTTATTATATTAAAATATTTTTTGTTTACAAACTTGTGTAATAGGTCCCTGTACACGGAAAAACACTGAAGGCAAAAACCAAACAATTTTTAAATGAGTGGTTTTGGCTTTTGTTCAGTTATTGCAGGGGTGGGGAACCTTTTGGGCTGAGAAAACCATGAAAACCAAATATTTCAAAATGTATGTCCATATCCATATACTATTTTTTAACACTGAATACAACTAAATGCGTGCATTTTTAAGCCCAATATTTTTAGAGTATAATGTCTCTTATTCTTTTTAATAACATTGTTATTCTAAAGCTAACCAATAATAAATTTAATAGTTCTTACCATTAATGCGACATCTTGAACAGGTGCGATAGAAAATGAATGATTGGATTAAAATGCATGAGAATGTTTTATAATTTTATAATTAGGGACGGCGTGGCGCAGTGGGAGAGTGCCCGTGCGCAACCCGAGGGTCACTGGTTCAAATCCCACCCAGAACCAACCTCGTCAACGTCCGTTGTGTCCTGAGCAAGACACTTCACCCTTGCTCCTGATGGGTGCTGGTTGGCGCCTTGCATGGCAGCTCCCTCCATCAGTGTGTGAATGTGTGTGTGAATGGGTAAATGTGGAAGTATTGTCAAAGCGCTTTGAGTACCTTGGAGGTAGAAAAGCGCTATACAAGTACAACCCATTTATTTATTTATTTATAATTTGAACGTTATTTTTAACACTGTGATTGCCAGCAGAATTATTCATTACTTATCGTGTTAAGCAATGTCAGCTAAGATTTATCTGAGAGCCAGATGCAGTCATAAAAAGAGCCACATCTGGCTCTAGAGCCATAGGTTCTCTACCCCCGAGTTATTGTGTAATATTGGCTTTCTTTTGCTCAAACAATAGTTTGTAATAAAAGAGAATAAGGATCTAGTTTAAAAATATTGGGTTGAATTGGGTTAAAATTTCAATTTGGGCCAATTATTTTTATCACTCTGATTGTCAATAATTCTCCTCAAATATGTTATATCTGATTGGGCATTTTTTTTTTTTTACTTCTTGTGTAGAATATTACCCGGTCTCTGCTCTACTGTGTTCATGCAGCCACACCCCCTTCTTCACTACCTCAAATGCATTACTGATCATCTCCAGTATGTCTTCTCTGCTAACATTAATTTGTCAAAACGTGTATTTTTTTTGGCGGAAATTCCATTATTTTTTTGTTTGTTTTTGCTACGGCAGCGATGGCGTTGCACGACCAGTCTCCGTCCGCACCACTTGAGCGAAGGCTCATTAAAGGAGAGCGGCAAGTTTAATTTTCTGTGATTCAAATAACACGACTGACCAGTAAAAGATGGATGGACGGACATAAGGGAGACAGAAAAGATATCTCTGCCAAAAAACTTTGTGGAAATTGGCAAATGCGAGACCTAATATACAGCCGTCTTGAAAAACGTCTTAACTATATTACACGGGAGGGAGCCCAGAAATGTTTTTATTTAAGTGTTCTCAAAATTTCAGGGTTTCTCACAATGAAACCTTACAATGTATTAAATCCATAAACTTCTATGAAGTTGTATAAAATTGAGTAGACACTGAGTTATTGTGATGTAGAGAAATCCCAACGTTTTACCAATTGTCCCAGGGTATTTGCCAATATTTTGAGATGAGTACTCCTCTTAGACACATCCCCTGATGTTTTTTGCTGCTTAATTAACCAAAACATTGGCACCACATGAAACATGTTGGTACAGGTCAGATATTTCTAAAAACAAAATGTGGAAAAAAACAACTTAAAGCCTTGTCCAGCTGTTAACTGACTTTTACTATTCATGTTTAGATAACTTTTACTGCAAATTAAGACTTGCTCCAAATATCATTTATCGACCTCCTTGACTACTAAATTTACAGTTAATACATGTGATCGGTGTTGCTTTTGTCCAAACTCGTCCTTAATTTTTTGTAAAAATGTGCAGGGTTTGGACTGACAGGAGTGAAAACATTTGCATGACACGACTGCAGCAAACTGTCAAACATGCCATTTGCACTGCGCCATGTCCACAGAGGCGACACACAAAGCTTTGCTTATTTCAGCACAATGTTGTTTTTATTCTACTGCGCTCAGCTGTAGCCCTCCTGAGTGGGCTGAGCTTTCAGGCTGCAGCTCGAATAATAACATCTCGGTCGTCCTCGTTCTTGGGCTACAACTTAATGCTGCTTGCCAAATACTGACCAATGTGTCCTGTAGTAGGACTCTTAAGAATCTAAAAATGGCCTGTTAAGAATATAAAAAATGCTCTTTCCTTGTTTTTCAGGTCTTTATCTCCTTAAGACATTTTTGACATTTGAATGCATCCAAATTTGTGTAAACAGTTTGGGAAAGGCCATTTTGTGTTTCAACATGCTTGAAACTGAAAACTGATACCAAAAATCCCCTAGTGTGCTAAAGTTACTTTTTAAAACTTATGTTCTAGGCTCCAGCAACCCCGAAAGGGATAAGCGGTAGGAAATGGATGGATAGATGTTCTACCGGTACTTGTTTTTGAGCACCAAACATGAGAAAAAAAATCCATAATCTCCCTCATTTGCTTCAATTTGAAGAGAGGAAGTGCTTATACGTTCATTTAGGCAGCGCTGTCACTACAGAGAGTATTGACAATTCGGTTTCAGAGTTGGTCCCAAACATGGCGCTCAGTAGTCACGTGAGAGGCTTTTTGAACCAATCATTTAAGAGATTGTCTGGCCATATTTTCTCCGATTGGTCAAAAGCCCCTCACGTGACTACAGGGTGCCATATTTGAAACCGAGTGGTCCAAATGTTCTTTTCAAAGACATTATACCGCCTCGGACCCATCGCATGCCGGATGAGGGCGCTCTGTGTATAAGTCACAAATGCGTAAAACGCTTACTAAAAGCACTTAAACAGTCAACATTTTAGCATCAAGGCTAGATTTTGGACAGAGCCCAATACACACACTATTTTTGGACCTCTGACATTTATTTCAAGTTGTTTAACAATAAAAATGATAGACACATTTTTTCCTGCTTCTCAAGGCCGATACCAATAACTTATTTAAATGTATTCTTTTGTTAAATATAGATTTAACTGTAGTTTGTGCAAACCTGGAGGTAAGAAAGACCTCAAATAAAGGTGGATTTTTGGGGGTGGATTTGACAAAATGTTACACATAGATTGGTCAGATTTAGTCCTCTAGTTTCTGTAAATTTGTCCTAAGTAATTAAAACATCACTAATATGATAACATCAAACGTCCATCAATTTGTCTTTATTTCCATCAAGCAGTGTGTGTAGGAGTCTGGTGATTGCGACATATTGTTTCTTGTGAAAAATAGCAGAGGCTGGGAAGTACAAAACTGTGGCTCTGGTCACGTCCGGCTGGTTGTCCAACGCCATCTCTTCCATGATGAAATCACACATCGCTTTGGACTTAGACTTAGGGTCATCTCGGGCAGGCTTTATACACCCTCTGGACTTCGCGGCAGTGAAAAACAACCTTATAACTTTCCTTGCGGGCTGGCCTTGAGGCAGCTTCTTTGGCAGCGTAGGTGTCTTTGTGGGTTTTCTAGTTATTCCCCTACGGAGTGTTTGAAGGGCATTTGGTGAAGGGGGCACGTGGTACTTACTCCTTTAGGAAGTGTAAAGAACTCCCGTACGACCCCGTGTTTTTTTTTTTAGAGTTCAGGGGAGTTTTACGACCTTCTACGAGGAAGGACCGCTTGATTTGTTAACCATTGCTTTATAGGTAATCTGCCCACATTTGTATTTATTGTGTGAAGGCCACCCACACACTTCACTTATCCCGGAAATTCAAATCAACAATTTTCCTGTTTCCAAAAATGTTTGGTTTTCCTGGAATTCCTACTTTTGAATACCATTGTTTTTAGCCTTTTTTCCTCCCACAAACCGGGGAAAGATCCCCAGTTTCCCCACTTTTACGTAACACATATTCTCTATTAGAAAAGGTTCCCAACATTCCCACATTTTCTTTAAATTCTCATTTAATTGAACAGGACTTTTTTGATGTTTAACAATTGTCACATTTTTCAATGCTTGGAACCGTTTGAAGTCAAATGCTTTTTGCTAAGGGTAGTCAACTCTTAGCATGTTAAAGTTACCATGCTAGCATAAGGTGTTAACTTTTCTTTATGTAATTTTGCAGCCGTATGCCTCAGTCATATAACTTGGTACTGGATACATGCTAACTTTATTAGCACGTTTCTATAAATTTTAGCAAATTTTCAAGGCATGCAAAAATTCCTGTTTCTGAGAATTCCTGGTTTTCCTGGGATTCCCACTTTTAAATACTACTGCATTTACCATTTTTTTGACTACCGTTCTGACATTTTTCAACCATTCCTTCTCAATTGCCACATTTTTTAATCGATTTGAACTGTTCCAATGTCAAAACGCTCTTTGCTAATGTTAGTCAATTGTTAGCATGTTTCGCTAGCATGCTAATGTCAACATGCTAACATTTTTTGGACAATTTTGCAGCCCTATGCCATAGTCATAATTTGGTACTTGATACATTCTAACTTTTTTTAGCACGTTTTAAACTTTTTTAGCTAATTTCTCAGGCATACACCTTTAGTCATAGAATTTTGTATGTGACACGTGCTAATTGTTGTGATGATAACTTTTAGCATGCTAGCTTTTTTTTCAAATTTTACATGCATACGCTTCAAAGCCCTATCACTTAATAGATGCATTCTAACTGTTGGCATGTTAATGTTAGCATTTTAGTTCAGCCTGCACTTTTCAGTAGCTTGCGCATTTCAATGGCTTGCACAGTTAATTCACATGGAATTTAGCTTATCCATTCATCCATTTTCTATTGATTGTCCCTTTCGAGGTCGCAGGGGGTTGCATAATCTTGTTGATAATGGAGCTATTTTTTCATGTTATCAGATTTATCGGTGTGATGTCAGAAATCCTAATATCGGACCGCTAATTATCATGCACCCATTAAATATACTATATCATGAGACATTTTGCCCCACATTTAGTTCAGCTTAGCTCTTGAATGACCAATTGTCTTAACATTTCCCTCCGCCATCTTCTCGTCAGGAGGAGGGTCGAGGCCAGGGCTTCACGGAGGGCTCCTTCCAGGGCCGCCAGCTTTTCCGCTGCGAGGACGAGTGTGGCGTGTTCGTGGCACTGGACAAGCTAGAACTGTGGGAGGATGATGATGACGATGATGATCTGAGCGAGCTGGAGGTGGATCATGTCAATCTGGTGGAAGAGGACCAGGACTACCCTCCGCTAGAGATCAACTCCCGGGTCCTGGTGCAGACCAGAGAGGGACCCGAGAGGGGCACCATCATTTTTTGTGATTTACTGCCGGGTAACGAGAGCCTGGGCTACTATGTGGGCGTTGACATGGTAAGAACTTCTCCTTCTTAAGCGTTCTAGATGCTGTATGACTGAAGTTCTTCTTCAAACAGTAGCCTTATAAAATATGGATTGCAGCACAATATTTTGTCAGAAAAAGTCATGTTATGAATTTCGGAAATTATTACATTTGTCTTTTTTTTTCAATATATTTTATGACACGGTACGAGTAAAAATGCAGTCACTATGTAATCTATATTATTATTTCCCCTCAGATATTTCTAATAAATAAACAACTGTACAAAAAAAAATATTGTGCAAATACTGTAATGAAATATTTTTTTATTTTTGCCAGTTGCCCACAGCAGCTTTAAATATTGCTCATGGTGACTATTTGTGTGAATGTCTATTTTGCATAACATGACAACATAAACTCATACAAACTTAATACATTATTTGGACAAAAACTTGGGCGTCCGAAAAGAACAAGTTGCAATCGAGGCCAAAGTAATGCAGGAAAAATATAACATGTGTTTTAGTAGTTTAACATTTTTAGTTCAAAAATATATCTGAATGTTTTCTTTTTTAATGACAAACTCTCTTGTGCTATTATTATAAAATATGTATAATAATATATGTTAAAATCTACCCTAAAAAAAGGGCCTTACCTCTATCAAACTAAATGAATGCCCCTAGATCAGGCGTGTCAAACCTGTTTTCATTGTAAGCCACATCGCAATTATGGTTGCCCTCAGAGGGCCAATTGTAACAGTGAAAGATATATTTGTGTGTGTGCATATATAATATACATATGTATGTATGTATGTATGTGTATATATATATATATATATATATATATATATATATATATATATATATATATATATATATATATATATATATGTGTATGTATGTGTGTATATATATGTGTATGTATGTGTGTATATATATATACATGTGTGTGTGTGTGTATATATATATACATGTGTGTGTGTGTGTATATATATATATACATGTGTGTGTGTGTGTATATATATATATACATGTGTGTGTGTGTGTATATATATATACATGTGTGTGTGTGTATATGTATGTGTGTATATATATATATGTATATATATATATGTGTGTGTGTGTATATATATATACATGTGTGTGTGTGTATATGTATGTGTGTGTATATATATATATGTGTATGTATATATATATATGTATGTGTATATATATATATATATATATATATATATAATTGTATGTGTATGTATATATATATATATATATATATATATATACACATATATATATATATAATGTGTATATATATATATATATGCATGTGTGTGTATGTATGTATGTATACATACATAATTAAATGCATAGTCAATTATATACATGTGGTTTTATATATACACACATATGCATGTATATATATATATATATATATACACATATATATACACATATATGTATATGTGTATATATAAAACCACATGTATATACTTGACTATGCATTTAATTATGTAATTTTTACGTACGCTGAAAAAAAAAATATATATTTAGATTTAACTGTAAAATAACTGCATTCTGTATTTCTGGGACTGAGGTTGCCGAGTTAGTTAAAAAGCTCCTTGGTGGCAAGGCCCCGGGGGTGGATGAGATCCGCCCGGAGTTCCTTTAGGCTCTGGATGCCGTGGGGCTGTCTTGGTTGACAAGACTCTGCAACATCGCGTGGACTTCGGGGGCGGTGCCTCTGGATTGGCAGACCGGGGTGGTGGTTCCTCTCTTAAAGAAGGGGAACCGGAGGGTGTATTCCTCGGATTCAGGAGGAACAGTGTGGTTTTTGTCCTGGTCGTGGAACTGTGGACAAGCTCTATACTTTCGTCAGGGTCCTTGAGGGCGCATGGGCGTTTGCCCAACCAGTCTACATGTGCTTTGTGGACTTGGAGAAGGCATTCGACCGTGTACCGGGAAGTCCTGTGGGGAGTGCACAGAGAGTATTATTGTGGTGGTCCGCTCCCTGTATAATCAGTGTCAGAGCTTGGTCCGCATTGCCGGCAGTAAGTCGGACCTGTTTCCAGTGAGGGTTGGACTCCGCCAAGGCTGCCCTTTGTCACCGATTCTGTTCATAACTTTTATGGATAGAATATGTAGGCGCAGTCAGGGCGTTGAGGTTATCTGGTTTGGTGGCTGCAGGATTAGATCTCTGCTATTTGCAGATGATGTCGTCCTGAATGCTTCATATGGCCAAGATCTTCAGCTCTAACTGGATCGGTTCGCAACCGAGTGTGAAGCGACTGGGATGAGAATCAGCACCTCCAAGTCCGAGTCCCCGGAAAAGGGTGGAGTGCCATCTCTGGGTTGAGGAGGCGATCATGCCCCAAGTTGAGGAGTTCAAGTACCTCGGAGTCTTGTTCAGGAGTTAGGAAAGAGTGGATCGTGAGATCGACAGGTGAATCGGTGCGGCGTCTTCAGCAATGCGGACGCTCTATCGTTCCGTTGTGATGAAGAAGGAGCTGAGCCGGAAGGCAAAGCTCTCAATTTACCGGTCGATCTATGTTCCCATCCTCACCTATGGTCATGAGCTTTGGGTCATGAACGAAAGGATAAAATCACGGAGAAAGGCGGGCAAAATGAGTTTCCTCCGCCGGGTGGCGGGGCTCTCCCTTAGAGATAGGGTGAGAAGCTCTGTCATCCGGGAGGTGCTCAAAGTAAAGCCGCTGCTCCTCCACATCGAGAGGAGTCAGATGAGGTGGTTCGGGCATCTGATCAAGATGCCACCCGAACGCCTCCCTAGGGAGGTGTTTCGAGCACGTCCGACCGGTAGGAGGCCACAGGGAAGACCCAGGACACGTTGGTAAAGCTATCTCTCCCGACTGGCCTGGGGATGCCTCGGGATCCCCCGGGAGGAGCTGGACGAAGTGGCTGGAGAGAGAAAAGTTTGTGCTTCCCTGCTTAGGCTGCTGCCTCCGCGACCCGACCTCAGATAAGCGTAAGAAAATGGATGGATGGATGGATGGATGTAAAAAAACTGGGAGCTCACTCGCCAGGATTTCACCATAGAATTTGTGATGGATTTTTACAGCAGGGCAACGGAGCTGCCAGTTTTTTTTACCGTAAAATCAACAGTTGTTGTTTTTGAAGTGTTTTACTGGAAAAATGGTACCCAAAAAGATCGCTGGAATTCTATCTTTAAGTCTATTGTCATTTTCACAATGTAAAATTTGATGGATAACTTGGCTTGGATATTAAAGGTCAAGCAGGTATTTAAGCATTTTTTATTTTAACAAACATTTTTATTGGTAAATATGATAACATGATATTTTGTTGCATTATTAGATGATAATAAAGTTCAAAAGGGATGCAATTGTATGCAGTACATGTATTTTTTTGTAATGTCAACATTTGGAAAGAATTAATACATTTAGGAAGAAAAAATAAAACACTTTATTAATGCATATTATTTCCAGGCTTTCGCGGGCCACATAAAATGATGTAGTGGGCCAGATCTGGCTCCCGGGCCATGAGTTTGATACGTGTCCTAGATTTTAATAATAATAATGATTAAATAAAAACAATATTAAAAAATTACAACTGTCACACAATAATTTTCAAAATTATAGCAAGAAACATTAATTTTAAAGCATATTCGACCTAAGATATTCTAGGAAAATCCAGGAATTTTCTTCTTTGAATTATCATAATTTTTTACTTTAGTTATAAATATCAGCTAATTTGTCATTGCCTTTTTTATGGCCGTTCTTTTAAGTGTTAAGTGAATATCTTCTTGTTGCCAAGGATAAGCGTATCAGCTGGTATCTATGACTACTGTTGTCAGGTCGGGAGTGGTGTTGTGGTCGTAGGGAGATTGGAGCATGCATCGGAGGCATTTGACTGCTGACTGTTGGCGGCGGCGGCAGCAGCAGCAGCGAGCTGACGGCCCACGCTGCGCATCGCATCCGCCCACACAAAGACGAAGAGGCGGTCACATAGGGAGTGAGGTGAAGTCTCCGAGTGGTATGACCCAGCGGCGTGGCGAGGGGCCAGCAGGCAGCTAATTGGAGCCCGCTGCCCTGCCTCCCCCTGCACCCCAACCCCTCATTGGTGGCCTCACGCCGCCGGAGCGCTATCCTGGATTGCAACTCGCGGGGAAGAATAGCCTATTTGTACTTGCGGCGGGATTAGCGCGCGCTAAGGAGGATCTGAATCAGAGGGGCTGTTCATGTTGGGGACGATGAGCAACTGGGTTATCACTGTGCAGAGAGTTGAGCTCAAGCGCGTTAGATAAGGTCACCTGGGGAGGGTTACGTACTTCTAATGGCTCCGACTCTTACAGGACAATCCTATCGGCGAGTGGGACGGAATGTTTGATGGGAAGCTGCTGTGTAACTTTGCCAGTTTGGAGCACACTAAACTTGTCCCCATCTGTGACGTAATGCCAGGTGAGCCAACCCCCTCTTTGTCGCCTATCTTGAACATTTTCCGTGACCTTCCTTGCAGGGGTTCTTCTGAGTTTGTGTTAAACAGAGAGCCTTTTGTGTTGACGCCTCTCTTGTTTTTCCAGGCAAAAATACTCAGGCTCTTTGTTTGCCATGTTGGCATATTGATGTGTTTATGCTGTCTGCAAGGAAATGTAGAATGCTGCCATAACTGTTGATGGCTTGCATCTCTCGCCTTCAGTTGTTAAGTAGACAGGCTGCAGACTTGCCGCCATCTAAAGCTACTTTTTAAGTCCCTCTGTAAATTACTCTACTCTGCACAAGACCATTATACAAAATGTACATAACCTGCACTTAAAAGGAAGACACGGAACCCCCTGTAAGTAAAATGCTTCAGTTCAGTTGGTTTGGCTGTGAGGAAACCAGAAGCCTGACTGATAAAATGTAAAGTATTCATATGGGCTGTGTATCTTACACATTATATACCTGTACAACTGGTTGTGCACATTAGCCTAACGTCAGTGGCACCTCTAACATTTCTGCTGTTTGTGTTGGGCTGCACAGAATATTCCATGCAGGACCAAAGGCTGCAAAAACACAGTTTTGCTCCCAGAAGCAACAGCAACGACAGGTCATCGTCTGGCCAAAGCAAACCAAAGAGCAAAGGTACGGCAAAACAGACGCACAGAGTGTTTTCTGTCCTTTAAGGTGCTTTTTGTCCTTCTGGTTGTAACCTTGCAAATATACACAAATCTAGACTCCATATTGTGGGTCACTTCCTGAACAGAAGATGATGTAACAAAGTTCATGATATTAAAACAGTGCATTACCATATTGATGGAAAGTCTTTTTAAATTAGCCTCATGGTAACAAAGCACCCTTGGCTACTAAATCAAAATACAGTGGAACCTCTAAGACAGGGCTATTCAACTAAATTGTTCTTGGGGCCACATTTCCAAAGAACTATGATTTGGGGGAAAGGGGGGCCAGACTTCTTTCTTCACTGATATTGTTATTTTGTGCTTTCTCTATACTGGAGATTTGTTTTTCGTATATTTAATTTGGCTGAATTACAAATTTCAGAAAAGAAAAAGCCCTATTTTTCAAAGCACAAGTGTCAATTGCAGTACATTTTGGGTATTGCGAGATTAAAATATACATTTTAAGTGTTTTTATGATATTAAGTTTGCTGCAAAAATGTTAGTATGTCTTTGAACTGAACTCTAGGGGGCTGGTCTGGTGTCATTACCTAGCTGGATTTTGGCCCCAGTCCTCCAGTTCAATATCCCTGCTCTAACAGTCATACGAGAGTAAAAATCCCTTTCAACTCTAAAACACATGCGTGATATAAAAATATTTATCCCTTTTTTCGAATAAGTGTTACACAAAAGCCACGAAATACCAAACAACAAGCAAAACGTGTCGTTTTGTGCTTAAACCTACTCAGCGGCATAGTGGTTAAGAGTCTCCGCCCTGAGATCGGTAGGTCGGGCGTTCAAATCCCGGCCGAGTCATACCAAAGACTATAAAAATGGGACCCATTACCTCCCTGCTTGGCACTCAGCATTAAGGGTTGGAATTGGGGGTTAAATCACCATAAATGATTCCCGGGTGCGGCACTGCTGCTGCCCACTGCTCCCCTCACCTCCCAGGGGGTGATGAAGGGTGATGGGTCAAATGCAGAGAATAATTTCGCCACATCTAGTATGTGTGTGACAATCATTGGTACTTTAACTTTAATGTTTGCTAAACAAAACCCTTGTGCTCTTATGGCAAAACTTGGTTCTTTAATTGCAGTGGTGCTAACACAAGCGGGATTAAACAGACTGGAAAAAATAAGTACCGTATTTTCCAGACTATTGAGCCCACCGGTATATAAGACGCACCCACTCAATTTTAGGGAAAATAAAAAATGTTCCACATATTGCTTACAGATATAAATGTTGCGAAATGAATATTCACACAGAAAGATTCTGTAAATGTTTATTTACATATCTTAATTGTTTCCAAACTACCTGTCGTATTGCAGTAAGACGGCTGATCAAACAACACACAAGTTATTGTCATAGGCCCACAAGCTGTGGAAGCTAGCTCTCCAATCAGAAATGAACTCAATAACTCCATGGTGACGTTTTAGTAAATTTACTGAGGATTTTGTGAAAGTCAAACAATTCAAAAATAATGCTTTTGTGAATTAATAATACTGATACAGACACTTGCAAACATGTTAGCATATTCGCTAATGCTAACATCGCTAGGGTCATTACATTACGATAGAACATGCTAGGTTTGTTCGGTATACCGGTACTAATACATTTGTGTAAAAATAGACAGTTTTATGTCTTCCACAGCTCCTCTACTACACGGGGTCCCCCAGGGCTCAATCCTTGCCCCAATCCTATTTGCGCTTTACCTTTTCCCCCTTGGCTCTATTTTTAGGAAGTATGGTATTGCATTTAATTTTTATGCCGATGATTGCCAGATCTATTTTCCCATGGCACAAAATAACACAATTCAACGTCTCATTGACTGCCTGGACAACATCAAAGCCTGGCTTTCAGCTAACTTCCTGAGTCTAAATGAAGATAAAACAGAAGTTATGTTGTTCGGTCCAAGTCGCTCTCCCTGCCCCAACGTTGACGTCGACCCCCGTATCTCAGCGACTGTCACAAACCTGGGGGTAAAGTTCGACTCGGATTTTAAATTAGAAAAACAAATCAGCAGCGTCGTTCAAAAAAGCTTTTATCTTTTACGCCAAATAGCGAAAGTGAAACCGCTTCTGTCAGGACATGATTTCGAGAAATTAATTCACGCCTTTATCTCCAATCGTTTAGACTACTGCAATGCCCTGTATGTAGGCATTAGCCAGGCCTCCCTCTCCCGCCTGCAGCTCGTGCAGAACTCTGCTGCTCGTCTGCTAACACAGACCCGCAGTCGTGAGCACATCACCCCTATATTAGCGTCCCTTCACTGGCTCCCTGTGCGTTATCGAATCAATTTTAAACTCCTTCTATTTGTTTTTAAATGTCTCAACAACCTCGCGCCAACATATCTCTCCGACCTCCTTTAGCCTTACTGCCCCACCCGATCCCTAAGATCAGCCGCTACTGACGGTCCCTGACACAAGGCTGAAGCTTAGAGGTGACAGCTTTCGCCGTTGCTGCTCCCAAGCTCTGGAACGAACAACCCCTAAGTGTTGGACAAGCCTCCTCTCTTCCTGTTTTTAAATCTCTCTTAAAAACATACTTTTATTCCTTGGCTTTTAACACCGAGCGATATCCATCCTGCAATGGCACCTGCTGTGAACCTGTTTTTATGTTTTATTTATTTATTTTTTTATCATGTTTTGTTTGTGTTGTGTTGTGTGCTCGGTCCTCTTATTATCTTTTAACCTGCCAATTGTACAGCACTTTGCCTACCCCTGTGGTAAATTTTAAATGTGCTTTATAAATAAATTTGATTTGATTTGATTTAATAAAGTACAGCAATACTAATTGATTGAAATCGGTACTACACTGCCTTTGTAAAGTACCGGTACCGTTCCTTAGTCTGAATGCCCGCTGTGAGGTGGTGACTAGAGAGCCGAGGCGCATGACTTTGAGTGTGTCAAAACGCACACATAAAGTGCATATAAGCTATAACATCTTGGGGAGGAGGAATGGCAAAAATCGACTATTATACTGGTTAATAAAGAGGGTGCGTGAAGCGCAATATAGATATATTTGGGCTTCAAAACTAACAGTAAAGGTGACGCTTTAATCAAGGAAGTGCTGCGCTTCAAGTGTCGCTCTAAAACTGCGGACCGGTCAACGCTTGGTAATTTGTCCCGCGACCCGGCATTGGGAGGCATTGGGGTCCTTTTTTTTTTTTTTCTTTGTCATGAAAAAGGGAGGTTTTTGTCATGAAAAAGGGAGTTTTTTTGGGTTGGTGCACTAATTGTAAGTGTAACTTGGGTTTTTTTATGTTGATTTAATTAAAAAAAAAAAAAAAAAATTATAAAAAATTATTCTGCGACACGGTACCAATCGAGCCGGGCCGCGGCCCGGTGGTTGGGGACCACTGCTCTAAAACACGCCTCGCCAAACGTGGCGATTAGTATTACCACTTTTGCTTCAAACTAGGTAAGCCTTTTTAATAATAAGCATTAAGAACTTCACAAGGAGTTTAAAGAGTGACCCTGTAGTAATGTAGTTGTTACACCTGTCCTGCTGTTCACCTCCGGTGTAGACCGCAGTAAAGGAGCACAGGGGAGACGTTCCCTTCAGGGTCGATGTTTTCGTTGGGTTAACACACTTCACTTTTTTTTTTTTCGTACTCACTTATAATTGTATTTTTCTTAAAGAACAGACCAGGAGTGGCAACCATAAATAATGAAAACATTCATTTAATGTAAATAAAGCTGTTTATTATATTCTAATCTAATCCTTTATTATGGCAGACTACGGAAAAAAGAAAATTGTAAATCGTTCTTTTAGTGCAACAAGAAAAGCTCAATGTGTTTAATAACGTTAAATTTATATTGTAACCTTCTAAAATTGTTCTTTGAGTCAATCTGAAACATGTTTATTGTATTTTAAGATTTTGTGTTAAAATAAAGCCAATTGTGACATTTTTTGTAGTTCCCTTTATTTTGAAAAGTATCAAAGTATCGATATACATTTCCGTTCCAGTATCCGGTACCAAATTATTGGTATCAGGACAACCCTAGCATGTACAAATATGCATGAAAATACTCCTACAGACATCACACATCGGACGATTTAGTAAGTAAAAATTGTTTTAGTTATACTTTAAAACTTACAAACGTTGCTTGGAGTTGTAAATAAGAAATGTATACAAGTAGAGACGCTACAGACGGCTAAAAGACCGAATGGCACTGAAAAGCAGTAAATGGAAGGACACCGCAGCACCTGCAGTGAGCACATTTGTCCAAAAGATGTGTCCATAGCAAGAACAAAAAAAACAACTCTTTGTCAGTGTCAGCGAAGAATCCAAGAACGTTTGGTGCCCCTTTTAGATTGTATTGCCATTCTTAACACGCCAACACTAGTGTTCGTGACACCTGCGTTATTTACATATATTACTAACCCAGTAACTTTTACTAGTAACGAGTAGTCTAAATAATTACGTTTACAATGCTGTTGCAGATACGTTTGATATAATGTGGCACGCTACTTTTGGCACAGCAAATTCAATGCAGGAAATACTTTTTTTTTACTAATGAAAGTAACAAGAGGCACCACACTAAAATGAACTTGAAATCAAATAGAAGGCGGCAACATCACACAGGAACGTAATACACGCACACATACATACTACTGCCACTACGGGAGAATACTGAACAAGAAATCAATGATCAAAGTGACAAGCTTGCCATCACACAATACCCCGTACATGGAGAAGAAGATATGACAGCACATTCAATCTTTTCATTAACCAGGGGTAACATACTCCAATGAAAAGACTCAACAGATCTGCCGTCACTGAGCTCAAAGCCTGCTTCAGACGTCACTTGGCAACAGCACTGCCTTTTAAAGACACACATTTTGCTCTCAGTAAACGTAAACAAAAAAGTAAGTAAATGATACCCATCCCTATCAATGACTATTATCCATCCTTTTGTATAAGAATATTGGACTTATAAAGGGGCAGCAAAGTGGTGCAGTGGTTAGTGCTCGTGCCTTACAGCGAGAAGGTCCTAGGTTTGATTTGGTGTAGTTTGCATGTTCTCCCTGTGACTGCGTGGGTTCTCGCCAGGTACTTCAGCTTCCTCCCGCACCCAAATACATGCACCTGGGAATACTGTGGGCTGATTGGCAACACTAAATTGGCCCTAGTGTGTGAATGTGGGTGTGAATGCTTATCTTTCTTGTGTCTTGTGTTGGCCCGAGTGCAGTTGGGATTGGCTTAGTCTTAGTCTTAGGCTTGCAGACTTAGTCCTTTGATGATGTGAGCTATGCTGCCATGTCATGCGTGACACCATCAATAACCTTAGTTCCGTCTTCTGAAGTAAGTTTCAGGGAGGGAACTCAAATCTGAAGAATTATCATTAATCCTTAGATAGTCGTGGAACTAAAGTTGTGTATCTGGTTTTAGGATGTCTTGTGTAAGGTCAACTATGACCTTACATCCACCTTTTTTGGAAGTGTCGCACGAGAGCCACAAAAAGCAACAACAAAGAAACCACAACACCCTCTAAGAATCCATCCATCCATCCATTTTCTACCGCTTATTCCCTTTTGGGGTCGCGGGGGGCGCTGGCGCCTATCTCAGCTACAATCGGGCGGAAGGCGGGGTACACCCTGGACAAGTCGCCACCTCATCGCAGGGCCAACACAGATAGACAGACAACATTCACACTCACACGGTACCCTCTAAGAATGAATACCGTAATTTTTCCTTTATCACTGTTAATCTTTTTCTGACAGGAGCGCAATAAATACATTTACACTAAGTAGGAATCATTATTTTCATACTGAGAGCATAAAAAAACTGTTTACTGCCCTCTAAATATTTTTGAACATTAATCCAATAGAGTGATCCTGCCTGAATTAGTGGCCACTTTACAGACATCATAGCGCTCTCTTATTAGTTTGGTCCCATCTCGTTGCCAATACTATTGTAGTATTGATATGTTTGTTTGTATAGCCATTTGTATGCTTTAAAATGTCAAATTTGGGGTAAAAATTTTGTTGAATATGTTTAAAAAAAAAAAAATGGGGGACATGGCGAGCGACGACTGTGGTTTGGACGTCTCATACAATGTGACAAATCTAGAGATATTTTCCTACAGGTTCCCATATGTGTGCACATTTTGAATTGTGCAACTTTCAATTTCAGAGGTTCCACTAAATTATAATTTTCTGCTGCATCTCCAATGGTTTAATATACACATGACATGCATACATCATACTGTACTTGTTTTGTGTGTTCCTGACGATTAACAATCATGTGATTTTTATTCTTCTAATCATCTGCTGTCACAACAACACAGACACAATCATGTCCACCAGTGCAACATGCACACACGCACATTAAGACACGCGCTCGTCTTTATGCATTATGCGTGTGCTCTTGTGTGTCATTTCCAGGGTTAGCTCATCAGTGCGGCAGTAGGAGCAAGTCTGACTTTTACTATACTTTAAATGGCAGCTCTATTGACCTCCCAGTCCAGTCCAAATCCAAAAGCACATGGTACATTGACGAAGGTAACATGCGGCCACTCGTGGGACGCCGTCCCACTATCTCGCTGGCGGGCTCCTGTTTCCAACGAGCACCTGTTTTTTAATATGTAAAAATTAATTCAGAACTGTTTATCTGAAGAGCTTAAGGTTTAAGGGCCATGAACTTTAATGCTCGATTTGTCACAGTAGCTTGCCAGCGGTCTCGTCCCTCATCACCATTCGTTGCGTCACATCCCACTTGTGCTCTGTAACCGGTGTTGACTAAAGGCTTTTATTAATGCTGGAAATTAACACAGTTGGGAGATTTTATAGGATTCTGCGTGAAAATATTTGCTCGTCAAAAGCCTTAATAAAGTCTGAGGTCGTTTCTGTTTTTGTATTTCACATTGGTGCTGGAATGTAAATGTGGTTTCTCGTATAATACCCTATTTTCACAAGTATTCCACTTCCCATGTCATGTCATTATATCATGTGCCACTTGTGATGAATTGTATTTTTATTTCTATCACCAACTGTAGCCTCAGTGTGGAAACTGTTTTATTTTGAAGAGTTCACGTATAGTTCAGGGAAGCATTTGCATCAACTCTTGTTGACGTTAGAATACACACCGGTCAGGAATGACTCACAAACCAAGTGGTGACTTCCCTCAGGCGCTGGCTTGGATTATGCATCCAACAATCTGGCTTGTATCTGTGCTACATGTTCAGAAAAGCGATGTTGTGATTCTAATTTTGATGTAAAATAGGCGTAAATTTGGAGTTTAACTGTACATAGTCAACTCAATAAATGATTTAAATGTCTACATACTGTAAGTGTTCCCAATTAACGCCTCTATTCAATTGAACCAAAGTATCCTACAGTTGTGGTACGCTTAGTCTTCAGAAGTCTCCTGGCATTAACAGCTGTAGGAAAACTCATGAAGTATCCTGATTAGTTAGTATCCGACAGCTTTACAATGTCTGTGTTACACTTGCCATATTGTTATTTTATAATGAAAAAATCAGTGGTATTAATGCTGACAAGCAGCTTCTTCAACATGGGCTCTGATTCTGCAGTGTTACTCTGTCGTAAACATCCAAAAGTTCCAAGTTCTAATGTTCTTTGGATCATTATTAAAGTTAAAGTTAGTTTGTAATTATGGCTGATAATTATTGATATTTTTATGACCCATTGAAAATGTGGACTAGGAGAAAAAAAATAAATTTCAAATGTAACCTTCCTCTGATTATAATCCCCTCAGCTATCAAGGTAGAAAATAAATTTCAACACAAGCATGGAACACACTCAAACAATGTCAACAATATTCTAAAGTTAAAGTTAAAGTACCAATGATTGAAATCACATTGAATGTTTAACAATAACCTCCTAAATTTAAGATGCAAAAATAAGGAACATGTAAGAAATGCTAAATAAAGTTTAACAAAATGGTGCAAAGTGTGAAAATGTAAACATAAACAAAACTGAGAAAAATGACCATTATTTTAAAAAAAAATCAAAATTGTACATTTTGTGATATTTTTTTTTTGTGACAATCTGAACTCGAGATGCAGCACTGTTCAGTATTTAGTTCCGTCTTTAGTCAGGAAGTTACAGCTTTGCTAAAATGTGGTGTGTTATACCGGTAATAACGAGCGCCTTGCATAATTTACAGACCACGTTGGTCAGACTACGGTCCGATTTAAATATATCCAAAAACTGCCATGCTGTCGAGGTGGCTTTATGTATGTATATTCAGTGGGGCAAAAAAGTATTTAGTCAGCCACCGATTGTGCAAGTTCTCCCACTTAAAATGATGTCATAGGTCTGTAATTTTCATCATAGGTACACTTCAACTGTGAGAGACAGAATGTGAAAAATAAATCCAGGAATTCACATTGTAGGAATTTTAAAGAATTTATTTGTAAATTATGGTGGAAAATAAGTATTTGGTCACTTCAAACAAGGAAGATCTCTGGCTCTCACAGACCTGTAACTTCTTCTTTAAGTAGCTCATCTGTCCTCCACTCGTTACCTGTATTAATGGAACCTGTTTGAACTTGTTATCTGTATAAAAGACACCTGTCCACAGCCTCAAACAGTCAGACTCCAAACTCCACTATGACCAAGACGTAAGAGCTGTCGAAGGACACCAGGAAAATAATTGTAGACCTGCACCAGACTGGGAAGAGTGAATCTACAATAGGCAAGCAGCTTGGTTTGAAAAAATCAACTGTGGGAGCAATTATCAGAAAATGCAAGACATACAAGACCACTGATAACCTCCCTCGATCTGGGGCTCCATGCAAGATCTCATCCCGTGGGGTGAAAATGATCATGAGAACGGAGAGCAAAAATCCCAGAACCACACGGGGGGACCTGGTAAATGGCCTGCAGAGAGCTGGGACCAAAGTAACAAAGGTACCATCAGTAACACTACGCCGACAGGGAATCAAATCCTGCAGTGCCAGACATGTCCCCCTGCTTAAGCCAGTGCATGTCCAGGCCCGTCTGAAGTTTGCCAGAGAGCACACGGATGATACAGCAGAGGATTAGGAGAATGTCACGTGGTCAGATGAAACCAAAATAGAACTTTTTGGTATAAACTCAACTCGTCATGTTTGGAGGAAGAAAAATACTGAGATACATCCCAAGAACACCATACCTTCTGTGAAGCATGGATGTGGAAACATGCTTTGGGGCTGTTTTTCTGCTAAGGGGACAGGACGACTGATCCGTGTTCAGGAAAGAATGAATGGGGCCAGGTATCGTGAGATTTTGAGCCAAAACCTCCTTCCATCAGTGAGAGCTTTGAAGATGAAATGTGGCTGGGTCTTCCAGCATGACAATGATCCCAAACACACCGCCCGGGCATTGAAGGAGTGGCTCCGTAAGAAGCATTTGAAAGTCCTGGAGTGACCTAGCCAGTCTCCAGACCTCAACCCCATAGAAAATCTGTGGAGGGAGTTGAAAGTCTGTGTTGCTCGGCGACAGCCCCAAAACATCACTCCTCTCGTAAAGATCTGCATAGAGTAATGGGCCAAAATACCAGCTACTGTGTGTGCAAACCTGGTAAAGACCTATAGTAATTGTTTGACCTCTGTTATTGCCAACAAAGGTTATATTGCAAAGTATTGAGTGGAATTTTTGTTATTGACCAAATACTTATTTTCCACTGTAATTTACAAATAAATTCTTTAAAATTCCTACATTGTGAATTCCTGGATTTTTTTTTTCACATTTTGTCTCTCACAGTTGAAGTGTACCTATGATGAAAATTACAGACCTCTGTCAACATTTTAAGTGGGAGAACTTGCACAATCGGTGGCTGACTAAATACTTTTTTGCCCCACTGTATACAGTCATAGTCAAAAGTTCACATACACTTGTAAATTATTTCCAATAATTTCTACAACTCTTATTTTTTTGTGATAGTGATTGGAGCACAAACTTGTTGGTCACAAAAAACATTCATGAAGTTTTAGTTTTTTTAATGAATTTATTATGGGTCTACTGAAAATGTGATCAAATCTGCTGGGTCAAAAGTACACATACTGTAATGTTAATATTTGGTTACATGTCCCTTGACAAGTTTCACTGCAATAAGGCGCCATCCAGATATCCATCCACAAGCTTGTGGCAAGCTTTTGGTTGAATTTTTGACCACTTCTCTAGACAAAATGTGTGCAGTTCAGTTAAATTTGTTGGTTTTCTGACATGGACTTGTTTCTTCAGCATTGTCCACACGTTTAAGACAGGACTTTTGGAAGGCCATTCTAAAACCTTAATTTTGGCCTGATTTAGCCATTGTTTTACCACTTTTGTCGTGTGTTTGGGTTCATTGTCCTGTTGGAACACCCAACTGCGCCGAAGACCCAACCTCTGGGCTGATGATTTTAGGTTGTCCTGAAGAATTTGGAGGTAATCCTCCTTTTCTATTGTCCCACTTACTCTCTGTAAAGCACCTGTTCCAATGGCAGCAAAACAGGCCCAGAGCATAATACTACCACCACTATGCTTGACGGTAGGATGGTGTTCCTGGGATTAAAGGCCTTACCTTTTGTCCTCCAAACATATTGCTGGGTATTGTTAAGTTAACACACACACACACACACACACTAGATGTGGCGTCTGCATTTCACCCATCCCCTTGTTCACCCCAGGGAGGTGAGGGGAGCAGTGGGCAGCAGCAGTGCCGCGCATGGGAATCAATTGTGGGGATTTAACCCCCAATTCCAACCGTTGATTCTGAGTGGTAATGGGAGGTAACGGGTCCCATTTTTAGTCTTTGGTATGACTCGGTCCCGGTTTGAACTCCCAACCTACGGATCTCCGGGCGGACACTCTAACCGCTAGGCTACTGAGTAGGTAGCATTGTGGCCATCCATCCATCCATCTATTTTCTACCACTTATTGGCCAAACGGGTCAATTTTTGTT